>NC_080671.1:0-300000 GCF_030247195.1 Topomyia yanbarensis
TACAATAAAAATTGGCCCTCGTTCGTTTAATTTGCACTCAATTTTTAATTATGATTCATCGAGCTGAAGTTGCAGTTTTTTTTGCGAGGACAAGAGTTGGTAGTATTTTTTTACGGCAGTCTGATAAGGATTTAATTTATGGCCGCACGTTGAACGATTGCGACAGGACGTAGTGGATGCATTTTTTTCAGTAACTTGAAGTGTAACCCCTTTTGAAAACATCAATTACATTTGTCAGCTGCCCTTTTACCTGATTACATTTGCTGATGAATCATCATTTGGACAATTTAAAAAAATGATTTTTTTTAGAGATTTCGAATATCTACAGTCGGACTGCGAAAAAAAAAATGTCGCCAAAGAACCTGCGGATGAACTGTTTCCCCATTCATCATTTATCTGCAATTAATTACATTAATTAGGTTTAACTCGCCGGTAATGGAAAAGCCAATACAGACGAAGCTTCTTGGAGCCAAATCCCTTTGTCATTCCAGTGCAGTGTGGACTCATTAATTTAGCAAATAGAGAGGATTAGACGCGAACAATCCACTTAGCAAATACGGAGTAAGCACATTGCGGCAGACAGCTGAACAATCAATTCCTCCCCCTTGTATTTGATTGATGTAATTAGTTATCATCGCTGGCTGATGTCGCTTGAAGTAGGTCAGTGAATAACGGGATGGTGTTTGGGGTTCCATTTGCGATCGACTGGGTTGCATTTTATAGTGGAACGATTGGGTTTTTTGTCAGAAGAAGTATATTACTTTTATTATAAACTAGAAGGCTCGCTGAGAAAGGGGGACGGGCATTGTTTAGCGTAATTGTTTTCGATATGAAATTGTTTGGTTTTAAACGCTTAAACATATTTCAATAGTTTTGCAATTAACTTTCGGAATTTTAGCTTAACTTGTTTAGGAATAGTGTCGGGAAATGATTACAGTAGAAGAAATTATAGAATTTATAATATAGCTACGATAATTTTAATAATGAAAAGCACAGTAAAAATGCACTCTTTCCATGCATCTCATGCCCAGTTAATTTTCATGCTTAACTGCATGTACTGGGCACGGGAAGCTCCCCTATTCCCGGAAGCTGGTTTGGTAAAAAGGTTTTTGGAGTGATGAACTATACTGCCTATGATCGCAAATCAGTCCCATAACGATAGGAAATCCCATAGAAAATGGGACAAATATGCAATCATGGGTAATATACTGATTGTAATCACACTAGATGCTTCTTCGTAGCAGAGCATTCGTGATATCCCGTTTGCTCACGGTATTGACTCGAGATGACCTGACGTACGTAGTTTGTCCTGAGCACTAAGAAAAACACACAATTTGAGACTTATATTTCAGCAACAGTAAAGTTTTATAATTTCGTGGAGTCAGAGAGTAAGCTATTGGTCGAGCGTGTCGTTTTCTCGTCACTTGAAGATCGTTCAAAAAATCAAGGTAGAAGTTCTTTCAAATATCAAATGAAATTGATCCCACCTCTCTTAATTGTCACAACTTTGTCACCGTCCTTGTACATAGGGTTCTTGATCGTCATGAATAGATGAATGGATACGACAATACTTAACATCAACCGTCACGGTGTAGCTCGATACAGAATAAATATGAGACATTGTTCTTGAAAATCCCAAAGATTTGGAAAGTCAAACTTGATTTTCCGAATGACCTTCAACCCCAGTGGATGAGAATGGCAGGCAATTGTGAGAATTTCCTTGTAGTTTTTAATCACTCGGGCCACAGTACTTTCTGGACAATCCCGAATCTTGGCCAGCTCCCGAGTCGACACTGAAGGATTTTTGAGTAATTGTTCACATTTTTTTTCATTTTTCCTTCTGCATGAGGAATATTAGGGAACTATCCTAACTGTGTAACAAATAGACCGAGCGAAACCGTTTACAAACAACAACACGCTTTAAAAAGCTTGCAGGGCTTGCACCTCGAAGAGCAAAATTGAGAGCAAAAAAAAACAAATTACATAATTGACTTCCTAAAGATTAGTAAAGAATAAACAATAGTGATTGTCTGCAGTTCGAGCCAGAGCTACAAACAGCATAGTGAACGATAACTAGCTGCCTCTCAATCTAGTGTACATTGTTCCAAGAACAAAGTATTAATTCCTTCCGTTATGAGTGAATGAGTGAGTTACGGTGTTCCGACCCATGGTCGTTGACTTCAAATTTGTTTTTATACGATCGAGACGTAGAATATAGAATATTTAGAGATGAAAATGGAGCTTAGGATTACAGAAGTCACATTTCTTCCGTTTCAGCACCTATGCAATGCAGTAGTGACCAAGTAGAAAAATTAGTTTTGCAGAACAACCTAAAACACGTGCTTAAGGGGGTCTTCTTCTAATTTTTTTTTCAAGGAATCGATTTTTTTAATTTTATGAATCGAAGGCTGGAAGTGTCTAGAATATGTTGGAAAATGTTTTTTGATCCGTGAATTAGTTCCGTCGCTGCACGGCTTTGGATGGACCTATGTTCTGAGCGTTGACGGACGCTCAGAAACAAGTTAGTCGCGCGCTCTAAAACAAGTTACTATACCGACCGAAGATAACTCTGGTAGTCCACATTAATTCTATAGGCGGCAGTAGTGTTTATTGGTGTGTTGACAAGTTGCCGGTATGGCTGGTCTAGAGTGCTAAAAGTAATTAACACATTGGGAACTTCCGTTGGTCTGGAAGCCTACAACTACGCTGAAACTATGAACAACTATCGAATCAAGAAGGCTGCACAGCGTTTAAGGGGCCACTTCAATGGAAAAAATCAGTTAACAGAGAAAATATCCTAGGAACACTGTTAGTTACTTTGATTGCTTTGACAAAAAGTACCAAGCAAAAATCTACCATTTCATTTGAAAAAGTCGTTTTTCACAAATGTGTATAACATATTACAACATAACAGCATTGGTTACCTACAAACATGGAGTTCAAAAATAGGATTATATCCTCTAATTTGAGTAGTGCGTTGCTGACACTGGTTGAAGCATCATCTGGCTTATTCAATATGATTAGGGTGTCCATATCAGGTGAGTAAAAATCCAAGACGATCGAAGGAGTAACCACCTCAACCCCCTCGGTTACTTTAGTTCTGCCAGAATGCCATTAGGATTTTTACTATAACCCAGGCAGCAAAGGTTTCAAACTATTGTTGGAGATATTTGCAATCCTCAATGGAACGGATGAAACGAAGTCTTCAGCACTAAATATACGTTCTTGAAGTAAAGCACAAACATCAACGGTCCCAAGTATCTTCCCTGAGCTATTCCTAACGTAGAAGTAGTGGTGGCGGTCAACCGGTGAATTATTCATAATTGCAAGTAGATTATGCACAGTAAACAATGACAGCTGGATCATTTCGTTTATGGAAACCATGGCGAAAGTGGCGAAGCAACTGCGTTCGATGGTTTGTGATCACCGCCGGCTTCATCCCGAAACGAAGAAGTCCACACGGATAAGTCGAATACTCATATCCTGACGCTCCTGGAAAAGGGAGAAAGCACAAGCCTGTTCCTGGTGTGAAATTCGGCACGGACCATATTTATGATCTTTTCACGCAGGTCTCATTTTTGGTGAAATCAAGATACAGGAATCAATTAACCCTTAAAGGCGCAAATCAATTTTTTTAGAATTTTGTGAAAATCGTCTAACAGCTATATCACGTTAATACAATAATTTTTAGACGATTTTCAGGATGTTGTTTTAAAACAACATTGCGCATTTAAGGGTTAAAATTTGTTTTGTTTTTTCCATCTATCTGAAAATTGTCTCTTTGTTCAATGCAGGCATCATACCTAGTTTGGGATAGCGTTCAATGAAGTCTTTCCACGATGTCTTGTTTATTTCTATTTTTATGGACTGAAAACATGTTTGCGGACTTCCAGCAAATGGAGCAATCCTCTGGCAAGAGATGATTGAAAATTGTTAAGCAGCCGAATCGTAAACATGCCAGAGGGAATCTGTTGGGCTTCGGATTGCAAGATGATAAAGTATATTAGACTTTGTTCCTCGTACTCTGCTAGAGAGTGAGTTAGCGTTGCAGTTGTTGTGGCGATCGACCGTAACTGCAAATTGGACCAGAGTAGATAAACATCAAAGAAAACAAATATTCTAGGATTACTGAAAAACAGGACAAATCAATCGTTTTCCCCGACATTCCAGGACCCTAATTATGATCGTTATTAAGGTCTAATTTATTCATTATGATGGTCCATTGATTTGTTATTTATTTTCTCGGATTTGAACAAGGCAAAGTAATAGGTATCGGTATACTGAAACGAGACAACACTAGACTGGTTCGGCTTATATAAGCCAAACTCAGTCTAACAGCAGGGTAGATAAGCAAACGTATCTCATCATTATATATTAACCGACGCTTTCAAAATATTCTTCACAAACCATCGCCTGGAAACGGACACGCGATCATTGCTGCATCGGTTTCAACCAGTTTTTAGATTGGAAGGATAATATGTATGTTCTTCGTTGGATAGGATAATTTCTCAACATTTGCAATTAAGTCATAAAATAATGATTAAAGGAAATTTTTCGTTTTCGTTGTTGTGAATTAGATTGAAAGATCAAAACAGTCTAACCACGTTAGCCGGAACTTCAATTCCACACTCTGGCGACGACGATGACACCGAAAAAAAATGAATCACATATATAAAGCATGACGTAGCTGCCGAAACAACATGTTTTTTCAACGATTCCTTTCGTGGTTTCATGATTTTTCACATCATTTGTCCCTTCTCATTTTCTTGACGTCAACTTAATTTTTAAATAATCTGCAGTATTAATACTCTCCAAATAAAATTTGAACCGGTGTTTTTCTAAGCATGTACATCGTTTAATTTAACCTCGAATATAGTAACCTATCGTACCCCCAGATTTAAAAAAAATCGAAAAAAGTACCTTCGCATAATTAGCTTGCAAAATATTTATGCCAAAACGTTGCCAGATGTATAACTGTTCCAACGAGTGCTTGTTTGTCAAAATCAGTGCAAAAATATCATCGCCCGAGCTCGTCAAAGAAAACTGACCTACTTGACCCCACTCTACTCTACAATTCACCATTCGTTGTCATTAAATAGTTTATTGAATCATTTGATTCCATTTTCATAATGTAGTTCATGTAGAGATTGCGAATTTTCACAGCATGTTTCAAATACCAGCTTTTCATTGCTTTTTTATTTCGATTATAGAGGTATTAACCTTATGATCATCCGCCTCCTTTCGGGTTAGAAAAATATTTTTAGAAAAAATTCTAACCCTATGTGGAACATAATTTCGACATACTTTGTAGCACTGCAGCCGAATTCCGGTGGGAAAATGTCTTTGAAGAGAAGAAATTTTCTAAGAGATTTTGTAATTTGTCTTATTTTGCAATTCCCGTACAGTTTGAAAATTAAAAACCTGTTTTAATCCACCTAGCGGTGCAATTGTGCCTTTCTCATTTCTCTAAACTATGGCACGGAGGCTTTTTATGTTCAACATAATTGTGGAAATGTCCATTACATTCTTAGTACACTTTGCACTTATACACAATGGCATGCCAGCCACGAACTTGATGAGCTACGTGTCGACGGTGGAACACTTGAAACAAAAAAATATCATACTCCATTAGCCTAATCAGCATTAGATCAATGTTTTCTGCTTGCTAACTCATTTATGTATGCTTTGTGATATAGTGGTGGTTTAAAGCAGGGTTGTTAATACGATACATTTTTAACGATAATTTATCGGCGTTACTCGTTAACGATAATGTATCGTCATCGGAAACTCCGTTAACGATAATGTATCGTCGCCTTCATCGTCATCGTCGATAATTGTATCGTCGTTTTCATCGTCATCGTCGGTTCATCGCTTATCGCGATACATTTTGCGTTACTTTCCCATTTATTGGAGTTGAAGTTGATCCGGTTAACTTTCAATTGTTTAGAAATAAATACCTATTGAAGGACATGTTGTTGGCAGTTGAAAATCAATAGTTTTGGACATTTTCTATGCACAGGGGGATCCAACGATGCGTCAAAATAAAATAATTTAAACTTTTCGGGAAAGTGTATTATATTGAAGGGAAAGTTGTTGGCAATTGAAAATCAATAATTTTGGACATTTCAATACGGAGAAGGGTCCGACAATGTGTCAAAATTGAATTTTTCAACTTTTCGAGTAAGTTTGTGCACAGAAGAGTCCCAGGTGCACAGTGTTTCCAAGCAGCAAAAAGGTGATCAAAATTGTTTTGACCATGAAAAAAACAAATTTTGAGCTATTGTGTAATTAGTAATTTATAGCACGCAAAATTGTAGTGTATTGAAAAAAACTTCTAAACCACTATTATTAGGCCATTCACAAATTACACTACACATTTTAGTGTTGTGGTGATTAACAGACTTTATTATAATTTTAATTTAACCTAGAAGATTTAGGATTTAAAAAAGAGAATATACATACACATTTCCAATGTTTGATTACATTTTCTAGTTAGGAAGCTTTTAGCCCCCTCCTCCGTTTCTTCTCTACACTATGTAACAAGATGCTTCATTCTCCCTTCTTTTACCCTTAAATATGTAGTGTAATTTATGAACGGCCTCATAATAGAGTTTTAGTCGGTTTTTTGAATACAGTGAAGACCCGTTTTTATCAGCCCCTTGGCGAATTTTAGGCTGATAAAACGATGACAAAATCGGCACATATTTTTTCTGGTTCTGAAGAGACGAAGTCGAAACGCAAACACCTGGACTAACATATTTTTTCTATCTTTTTAATAAATCGGAGCGGTTAAAATATTCTTCTTTAGTCCCTCGACAAAGCATCATTACCCGTTCTGATCATTTAGTAAAAATTTCCCTTAAGGAGGTCTTACAGTACAGTATTATTATTTTTGTATATTTTGCATCTCTAAGATAAGAAAAATATGCTAAAGAAGGAATTTACTCGAATTTGACTTGAACGTAGGTTAGAGCCCACCAAACGGTTTTGATAGTGTTTGTTTTGCTTTTTGGACACAACATTCGATAACTTCTAAGTTGTAAGAGATACAAATAAACTTACATTACAAAAATTCTGTATTTTCTTATGATGAACAAAATCTTGGAACATTTTGAAATTCTACAAAATTACCAGGAAAAGTATTTTTAAAAAAGCAATTTTCAGGGGTATATCAAAGAAATCTCCACAAATGTGATTTAAAATCGACAGATAGACACATAGTCTCTTCAGCGAAGTTAATATTTAAGATATTCTCAACAACTTTGCCAAAGGAAGTTTTTTTTTTATTTTCATAAATGACCAAACAAAAACTTGCTGCTCAGCTTTAGAGGGATTAATCACCCAACTAATACTTTTTAAATGCAAAAAAATAGAAATAAACTTTGCTGAAGACACTATAGCTAAAAAATGTTTTTCGTGGTTCAAAGAATTTATTTCACCTTTTTGCCACTTTGGAAACACTGTGCATTGGTGGATCCTCCTGTGAATTGAAAATGTCCAAAACTATCGATTTTCAACTGCCAACAATCTGCCCTTCAATATAAAAAGTTCGCGAAAAGTTGAAAAAATTTCTATTTTGACGCACCGACGGTACATTGAAAATGCCCAAAACTATTGATTTTCACTTACCGATAACTTCTTCAATATAATAAACTTTCCCCAAAAGTTGAAAAAATCCATTTTGACACATCGTCGAACCCCCTGTGTATTGAAAATGTCCAAAACTATTGATTGTCAACTGCCAATAACTTTCCCTTCAATATAAAACTCTCCCGAAAAGTTGACAAAAAATTCCATTTTGACTCATCGTCGGACCCCCCTGTGCATAGAAAATGTCCAAAACATATTGATTTTCAACTGCCAACAACATATCCTCCAATAGTTATTTATTTCAAAACAATTGAAAGTTGACCGCATCAACTTCAACTCCAATAAACGGGAAAGTAACGCAAAATGTATCGCGATAACCACCGATGAATTATCGACGATGACGATGAATCCGACGATAAATTATCGTTAATGGAGTTTCCGATGACGTTGACGGGTGGTTAACGTTATCGACGATGACGATTAATTATCGATTAACAACCCTGGTTTAAAGATGATGGGGATGAATTGCATAACCTTTCTATATGAGAAAGGCAAAAATGTGCCAAAATCCAAAAAAGTGAATCGTCGTCAAATTTTTTTTCGAGTTTGCATCAAATCTCGACGTTTCATGCACCTTGAACACATTGAGCATCAAAAATAAAAATTCTATTTTTAATTTTTCCTACAGTTTATATGAGAAATTTCTGTGTGGCCGCACTCTGAAACCCGTAATTCCGGAACCAGAATTCCGATCGATCCAAAATTCAATAGCAGGTTGCACCTTTCATTTGAGACTAAGTTTGGGCAAATCGGTCCAGCCATCTCTGAGAAAAATGAGTGAAATTATTTGACACATACACACATACATACACACACACATACACACACATACACACACATACACACACATACATACACACACACATACACACACATACACACACATACACACACATACATACACACACATATACATACAGACTTTTTCCGATCTCGACGAACTGAATCGAATGGGATATGACACTCGGCCTTCCGGGCCGGGATTAGGTTGACGTTTTTCGGAGTGATTGCATAACCTTTCTATATGAGAAAGGCAAAAAGAAAAGAAAAGATTTATCTCTTCGGATTTTTGCGTTAGAAAGCGAAAGAACGTTATTTTATGATATTATATCCTAATGATCCGAGCGACGGAGGAATTGATTATGGATTATTATGGATATCTTCCCGTGATTCAAATCGCCACAGATTTGGCTTTATCGAATATCTAGTTTCCATTACTGGCCAGGATTGGGTATGGCTACGAGATGACAGTTACATCACACTTAGACTCCGCTACAGATTGCCGCAGCAAGTGTTGTTCTGTGCCGCACTGGTTGAGCTTGATTTACGTTACCTCCACTGTGACGTCGTTGCAGTCGCCGTAAACCTCCTGTGTCGTGATTGTTACCTTCTTCGTTTGCGCAGACCGCAGATTCCGGAGCGTGTCGCCAGTTTTATGATCTTCTTCTCCGCACACTTTCAGGTCCACTGCAGTTTCTAGTAAGATGACCGAAAGATGCAGAGCGATACCCAGTGAACATACCGCCCAGCCTACTTTGTTGTTACCGGTTTTTAGTGCTTTGTTTGCGGCTTCGACCGAAAGCCTGGAAATATTATGAGTTTTTAAGTTGCGTTGAAATGAATCTGAAGAATTTATTGCTTTAAATTTGAATAACATTCAAAACAAACAAAAATTCTGTTCAACTCATCGTAAAAACAATCCGTTTGATTTATTTGATTAGTTCGTTTTACACAAATAATACTTGAAACCATTCAAGCAGGCATTGTATTTCTCACTCACTCACGCGATCAGATGATGAGCCTAACATCAACTTTTCCGGATAAGATGGACACACGTATCCTGTTTCTCATACACTCACGCCAACACATGATACAACCAAATTTAATTTATCCGGATAATATTGGCAGCAAAATTTTCTGTCTTTTCAAGTATGATGAGAATAACGCTCCAGGAAAACAAAAATGTGAGATTCTCTCGCAAGTATCAAACCACTCACGGGAGAATGAATTAAAGTGATTGCCCCATTCATGCAGCTGGCAACACAAAACTATAATTGAAGCCTCTTTTCTGTACATATATACATTCGTTTCGTTACTTGCCATAAATATTTTCAAAACTTAATTATATCTTAAGGTGAAGATATGTGGAAGCCACGTTGCTAGGCACCGACTCGCTTGTTTACATTAGGAAAAACTGAAATCTGAAGTGAAAATTCAAACGCACAAATGAGAGTTTCCGAACATTTTCCTTTGGCCATCTGCACATTGGCAGAAAATTTGAAGTTTTGTTAGTAAACGATTAAAGTTTCGCGAGTGTTTTTGCAGTGGTTTGTGAAAAAAGTGCATTTGGAAAAGTGCAATGATAAGGAGAAGAGAAGAGTGTTTCGAAAAGAAACCCCAAGTGAAGAGGGGTGACATTTTCGCACAAAATAGAAGCTAAAGATGGCATTCCGCCAAAAACTCCGATTGATTGTATAAGCAAATATTCTAGCTTCCTTAAGTAGCAGTTTCGTGGCACACCAGCAAGGTTAGTGTGTTGAAAAACGTATTTTTATATTTGCTCATGACAGATACTTGGTTAGGCAGGGGAGAGGGGTGTGTGTGGCGTAGGAGCTATGTTGTGGCTCGCATGTATAATGTCCTTAAACGTATATACTTCAAATTTCTTGTGAACAGTGTTATTGCTACAGAACAGTTATAAAAATTGTTGGAATCAGAGTTGAATAGCTATGGAAAATAATCCTCCACTGAAGAGAAAATGTTGAGTGGCCGATATATTATCCAAAGGGGTAATACAATTACCGAATGGCCAACATAAGTGTAATGTGGTAGAAGAATGTCCATATACACAGGTTAAATTCGTTGCTGCAAATTTTAAACGGCATATTGAGCGGATGCACCCAACCGAGTACAAATACCTGAATCTTGGTGAAACGAAACTTCGCGCAACGCCCGAAAAAAGGGGAAAACATATATCCATCCGTATGACCAAGGAACGGCTTCTGGGCAGTATGGTGAAGTTCCCAAGCAACATATGTAACAAGTCTACGAAAAAATTAGCCAATTTGGTTGAATATCAGTTGTAAAAAAGTATAAAAGCATTTTTCAGATAGTGGTTTGTTGCTAATAGACCACAAACAAGTTTGTTGCTACTAATCAGTCCGTAAAAAGTGGTTTTGTTGACTAAAAGAATTATGTTCCATTTTACTACACCGATTCTAAACGATATTCAGTAGGTGGAGCTTATTATGTTTGATAACTGTTAGTTGAAAGTAACTGAATACTATAGTGGATAGCAGCTGTCAGTGTTTGTTTACAATAAGTATCATATGAAGAACATAATACTTGCATACTTGGAAAATACTTGCCGACACTTTAGCAAAACAAATTTGCAACAACGAGATGGCGTCCTCGACGCATCTGTATTCGTTGTTTTTCTTCTGTCAACGAATCATCCACTACGAGAGGGCGGCCATGATGCTGTCATAAATATTTGCACAATATTCGAATTGCATATTGGTAGGCGCAATCGAAAACTGCGTCATTTGCCTGGAGCGCTCCATCTAATTGTAATGTTTTCATCCATTTCTGATTATATTTGAGGGCGCAATGAAAATATAAAAGTAAAATTGAAAAATTCACAGTATATCTAGACGCGCCCATGAAATTTGATTTGCAGTACAGCGTTCGATATCATAACATGTTACAAATAGACTCCGCCTCGGGGCTTTTTTGGTGATGAAACTGTTGAGAATATGTTCACCGCAGCTGGATTATTACACGTGATTTGGTTTTATTATTAGTTTTAAACATTTTTGCACAACAAAATATGTTGCTTGGGTTGGTAACTTCCCATGGGTTACCTTTCAGTGCAGCAAACTGGAAAGGTATGAAGGAGTTGGTGGATCCCTATTGCGAAGCACTGCACATGACAATAAATAACAGAAACTTAGTAAAATACGTGACGAAAGTGTCATCTTCAATCGAAACGTTTATTCGGGCAGACGCAGACGACATAATCTCGATCAAAACAGACGTTGCTACAAAAATGCACCGTAGTATAATGGGCATTAATTATCAAAAAATATGCCCGGATGGCATGTTCATCAAACGTACCCTTGGTAAGTAAATCTATATATCGAGTTGAAATATTATATAGCGCTTATTATAAACTAGCAATGCTCGAGTTACATGACCGACATACCGCGGTCAATTTGACCATCGACAATGGACGTAATATGGTAAAAATGACCAAACTTGTGGAAAAGGACACACTTGAGCTTGATGATGAAGAGGAGGACAATGATTTGCTGATTCCTTATCATGCCGAGGAGATTGAAAAAGATGTCATTGAAGGGTTACTCAAAGATCTAGAAGATGCTATAGGACCCCAGACTGCCGGAATTCGTTGTGGAGCCCACACTACGCAACTTGTTTTCTCTGATGCCTGCAAAGCACACCAATCGCCATTAAAAGCCATTGGAAAAGTGGTAGCTGCATATCGAAATGCTAGATACAGGAACTTCTTTGAGTTATCCACCGCAAAATATCCACCGATACCCGCAGCAACACGTTGGAATTCCACTTACTTAATGATTAGAAGCCTTGCCGACCAAAAAGATTTTTTCACGAAGCTTGGATTAGAATTCGAGGAATTAAGTGAGTATACTTTTGGATTGTTATTAGAAATCATTTTCAAACGATTATTTAATTACAGATTTTGATAACCTCTGGGATTTCATAGAATCGTACGGTTCTGCTTTTGAACCATTGTACAATTGCACAATAGCAATACAAAGAGGAAATTGCACTCTGAGCGACTTTTTCCGTCATTGGCAATATGTTTCAAACAACAATAATAACGGCTATGCAAACACGAGAGGCAGCATTGTTCAATAATTACGCCTTCCAAGCAGCTATTTTTTTCGACCCAAGATTTTCATTCAGCGGCTCGATGTTGTTTTCAGCCCAACAAAACGAACGCATTGTGGTAAACTATTACTTGCAAACCAAATATAAAATATCAAGGTAATGTTTTCTTTCGTAGGACTATTTGATGGTATTGTCCTCAAAAAAACCGTGTTCTACAAGTGTCACCGGCTCCCACGACCCGTCTACCAGTAAAACACTATCATCAACTGAAACAGTACCACCGAAGTCCCCTGATGAATTCAGTTTGAACCATTTTCTTACCACCAGAATCAGTGCAGGTGCTTTTTCAGCAAGAACGGACGCTTTGGAACAACGATTGGGAAAAATTCAACATCAAGAGCTAGATCGCTAGATTTTAACATCATCAAACATTGGGCCAGTAAGCGTTTCGACGACGAAGTGATATGGCGTGTAGCCAGAGTTGTGCTGGAAGCTGCTGCAACTCAATGCTCCGTGGAGAGAGATTTCAGTTATTTCAACAACATACTTACCAAACCCAGAAGCAGAATTAAGACTGAAAACCTTCAAAGTATCCTGAAATTTAAATGTAACAATGCTTTAATCAACAAGGCAATTCCGCTGGCACTTAGTGAGCCAATATAGCTAAGTTTTGGTTTAATCATATATTTTATTCTGTTCATTTTCTTGCGTCGGTAACCATACATGTACAGAATATCGTTCATGCTGTTCAGTTATACCATAACAATATTCACGTATCGATTATTCCGAAATTTTTATTGTTTTACTAGTTCCTTAATCACCTGAAATGGATTAAAAATCTCTAACGTTATTCGACAATAAGATAACTGAACTTACCGGGAAATCGATCACATCAACTCTCAATATTGTTTAAAATCCTTCACATGATTGTTTCAGCAATAAAAAACTTGTGTTAATGCTAAAAAGCTTCTCAACTATTATGAAAAGCGAACTTCCAATAATAAAAACATTGATTTCACCGACCCGATATAAACTGATAATTATCCCACTGTTTCATATGTATACCACTGTTTTGATGGTAGCGCTAGTATGCTCGAAAGAGCTACCATGAACGACGAAACATAAACATGCGAAGAGAGAAACTAATTTTGCGGCGTGAGTTATTAACGCTTTCAAAGCATTGAGCAGTGAGTTGCCAGATATACCGATTTTTCGGTTTTTATACCTATTTTCATACTCAATACCGATATACTGATGAAATTTTTTACAATACCGTTCTTTTTTTTATTTTTAATGCTAATGAATACCGATTTCAAAGTAATACACTTCTTATATGACATACATCACATATTGCTAGACCTTTTTTTGAAAAATGCCCTCATCTTCCCCTATCAAATCTTTCCGCATTGTTATGATTCCGAAACTGATTAGACTTAGCGAATTTCTTTTACTTACAGGAAAAATAATGCAAAAAATCAACAAAACAAAGAAGATGGAAGATGAGTAGCAGAAAGACTGAGCACTTAAGTTGAATCACACAAAATACAAGATAAACTTAAATGTATGTAAAATAACATTTGCATGTCGAAGTTGCTTACATATAGGGTTCGTCGCGGTGCGGATGTGGGCGGTAAATGGATTGTCCGCACCGCAACCGCAAAAAAATAATAAAACCGCACCGCTTACCGCAACCGCACTTTATTTACCGCACCGCACCGCGCGGTAATGCGGTAAATGCGGTAAAATTTTTATATTTTCAAAAAAAGTGTTGAAAAATTGTTCATTTGTGTAGCCATATATAATAAAATGTTATTCTTATTCACACGAAATTTAACTTTAAGAGTCCTCTCAGAATGTAATGTTCATGAAAAAATCATCTTTTGCATTTTCTAATAATAAAATTCAGTACATTTTAAGGCAAACATTATACATTGAAAAACGTTCTACTGCAGTATTTGGAAAACTTTTATTTTAGCAACTCTGTAATAAGAAATAAAGTTGAATATATTTTTATTTAAATTTTCATATTTTCAATGTTTTTGACATATGAAAATGAAATGGATGATTTTTGCATTTATGTAGTAAAAAACCAGAGTTACAAATAATCGAAGCTCTATTTTGACGGCTGAAAATGAACCTGATGCGACTCGCGGTGAATAGAAAAAATATTCATTCAAATATCCATGTCATTCATTCAGTTGAATATCGTACAATATATTCATATCACTAATTATTAAGGAAAATGTTTTCAAATGCCGATAAAGTATATTAAACAACAATCATCATCGCTTACATTGTGCCAGGGCCTACTGATTTGCGTTTAATTCGTTGCTGCACGGTCGCTTCGTGTAATAATCGGAGCTGAATGAAAATCTGCATGGATGAATGGGCGGTTTGTTCGTTTGACGTTTTCAGCTGCGTCACTGAATATTGAAAATGAATGTGGCTGAATATGACCAATTTTCATTCAATGAATTTGAATATTTTTGAATCTGGTAAAAACCACCTTTCATTCTTAAAGGAAAGGACTTAATTTGGTAGAAAATTATAGTAAAGTTGAATGGAAGTACACAAAAAAAAGTTATGTAGCATACTTTTTGAGAAAGAGTCTAATAAAATTGACTGCAGAAAAATTCACATTGAATGTACACAGCAATCAAAGAAGATAGAAATACGATGTTGATTAACGAATGATAGAATAATCATCCTAATTTGGACCCCTCCTTATTTTGGACGCTTTCATACATTTGTATCCTTTACTGCTAATTACTTCAAATTAGTTTGGTTTGATGAAGATAATTATATTCTTTGGGTTGTGTTTAAGCCCCAGCATAATTAGTTCATCTCTAATTCCTTTAAATTAGTCAAAATTCACCGTTGAATAATTGATATCGAAAACGATTCATAATTCCACGATTTCCAACAGAAATCGGAAGAAGTGATGCACTTTTAAATTGGATTTAAGAGCACAAATTTATTGTTTTAAATGATCTAATAATTTTGTCTCTATTTGAATCTTGCATTTTATGTATTTGAAATGGTTAGTTTGTGAAGTTTGATTTAGAAGTATAAAATAACTAGTTCAAAATATGTCGTAAAAATAATAGCGTCAAAATATTTCGGACACAGCTAGATTTTCTTTCGTTATAGCAGTCTGTTTATCAATTTAGAATAATCAACTCATCAATTATTTTTTTGCGGTGCGGTTGCGGTAAAACCGCGCGGTAAAGGCTCATTCCCGCACCGCATCTGCGGGAAAAAATGTCTCACCGCACCGCAGATTTTGCGGTGCGGATGCGGTAAATACCGCGCGGTTGCGGTAATTACCGCAACCGCTACGAACCCTACTTACATATACGTCACTCTATCATACAAAATCATTTGACAACTCAGCCCACTGCATATAAAGACATGACGATAAATAAAAGATACATCAGCTTCCGTCAACGGAACAGAATTTCAACGTGACGTCACCTTTCCGTTAGGATAAATTGAATGCGTTTCCTGCACGTCAAAACGTTTCATGCCGTTGATGTGTGAACGCCTCCATTTAACCGCATATAACTAATTTTGACGTTCCGTTGACGTGCTTCACCGACGACGGAAGCTTGATGTATCATTTAAATCGCACTTTACACAATGCGTTGACGAATGAACGGCTGACAAAAAGATGTCACTCCACATTCTCAAGAAATGATTTCCCCTTACGAAAAAAATAGATTAATATTTCAAATAATAAACAAAAGATGGTTATGATAGGCTGGCCATTCATCGTTGAATAAAATTTACTTGATTTGATCGTCAAATGCAGTAATTATTTCGAATATTTTTGCAATTTCAAGAGCAAATCCTGTTTTATATTTTTAAATCGGCTGCATTCTTCAATTTCGATGATTACAAAGCATATTCGCAAAACCATTATATTTTTTTTCGTGTTTTTGTTTCTCTTTTCAAATGTGACGACTGCATCACTGCATGAAAAAATTTCCAACACTTCATTTATTTTCCTGCCAGGCATACCACATTGAAATCTGTGTTTGAGTTAAAAAAAATCTTTTTGCCATCTGTGATGCCTGAAACAGGGATAAAATCTATGAAAATCTGTGCAAAATTTCCGGCAAATCTGTGAAAAATCGCAATATTCCTTAAAATCTGTGGAATTTTTAATCAGAATACCAACAATTTGTCATCCGTAAAAAAGAATTTGTGACCAAAAGTTATGAAATAAATCTGACATTACAGAAAAATCTGTGAATATGGTAACCCTGCATCCGGGTACACCATAGTGGAACTGTGTTGCTACTCAAAGAAACATGTTGTTGGTTTTGCTTTTTCTATATGGAATTGAAAATTACACTTTCTAATATCATGACAAGTAATTCTCCTGAGTTTACCAGGATTAGGTGACGTGTGAGTGCTTAATTGTCAATTTCTTTTTGTATGATCATGTGTAGTGCAATTTAGCATAATATATAAAATCGAGAATATCAAAAATGTATGTTTTTCTCTGTGTGTTTTCCTGGTGGAATATTCGGTACACTCACTCTCAGTTGGTGTGAAAAATATTGAGTTTTTTTATCCGGATAAGTTTGGACATGGATAAGCAAATCTCCGCAACAGAGCGTGGCAAGTGGAGTCAGAGAAATCAATTTCTCATGAAAACTAGTGGTAGTGGAATTTGTTTCTCACGTGATGTTGTGTTTTTCCTTTTTCGTAGTGATAGAATATCCCAGCTCATTAACTCATATGAGTGAGAATTACAATAATAAAAATATTTTTTGAATTGATAAATAAACATTTTCTTAGAAAAAAATGCGGTCGGATTTACTCCACTATTTAGAGGTCGGATTTGCCCCACCGTAAATCATTACGACGCGATTAAAAAAAATTATGAGAAAAGTTGGACTAAATTCATCTATGCACTTTGTAGGACTTAAATCAAAGAATTTAAATCCACTTATATTTTTATGCAATCGCTTTAACGAGCAGAAATATCTTGAAATCAGTGATGCACAAAAATCAAATCAAAAGTTTTAAAAACACACTTATTGTCGTTTGAGCATCTAAATGTAGACTAATAAAATGCTGTCATGCCACCATTATGATTATTTTCGATACCCTACCCGACTACATTGGTATTAGTTCGCGTAGTGCTTCCGATTTTCGATTACAGAGGGGGGTCGGGTTTACCCAGGAATCAGAATATATTGGCTCAAATGGCACGTTCCCCGTACATAGTCGGGGATTTGTGCCTTCGGGTTTACCCAACGGTCGGATTTGCCCCACCTTACCCTAATTAATGTTTTATACATGGCAAATAAATTGATTCATAGCATTTAAGTATAAGTCTGCTCTGGTACTGCTCGTAATGGATGGAGAATGGACAATTACAATGCCTGTGTTCTGAGCAAGAAGCTGTTCATCAATGAGAAGAACAAAGAATTGATTTTGACGTAGGACTACGTCTTTGTTTTCGATATAGGGGTGCACGTTGCAAATTCTACAAAAATGGTATGTAACGAAAAGTGGTCCAATTTTAAATGCATATAATTCAGCCACCTCCCGATAAATTTTCAATTTTTTTGCGCATGTCGCCACGAAATACTTCTAAGAATAGAATCCAATAGATAAACCCAAAGATTTTTGATATCATGACGTTAAAAATTTAAATAATGAACAACCTAGTCAAAATATCGCGCATTTACACACAGAAGATAGCGCTTCCCTAGTCCAGCACGACAGATTTGTGTACCTACCGCGCTACGCTTCTATGAATGACGTCATCATCGACTATTTAAATGGACGGATTTCATCGAAGACGCTCAGTTGCCTGTTGAGCGGCAGGCGAAGCAGATCACTGCGCTGTGTGTTATCACAGCCAGTGTAGCTGAGATAGAAGTTCGTTACACTGGCTGTAGAGGTACGCTACCCAGTGTTGTCCAACACGCGTTTGAGCTTTTTCGTTCAAATATTATGCTTTATTTGTGTTGTGCTAGTTTCCAGCACACTTTTATGTATAATTATTCGTACACAAAATAGTTTGTACATGCGAGCTCCATTTGCAAACACGGTTAACATAGTGTCGTGGTATTCGTTGTCTCTTTCGCTCTACCCATCATCATCAGCGATCATTCATTTTGCTTTGTGCACTTGGGTTTAATGTTTGAGGTGAATGTGTAGGTAGGTAGATCTAATTTGTTACTAAATTGCACAACGAAAGTTTAATATTTACGTTCGATCAATTCATTGATTCATTTCCTCATCACGTGATTCATTTCCACTCAGCCTATAGTATTTTGATTCTACTAATAGGTACATACTACAAAGCCTATTTATGAATGAATACACCGCCACTTGAAAACCCGTTGCAAAACGCATCTTGTCCATATATATAATTGTTTTCGATTCTTGTATATTTATAGTTTCGATATATGATTCGCTATATTTGTATGCGTACTTTAGGAAAGTTACAATAATGACAAAATATAACTAGAATGCTTGGTCTATACACGAAATGTGATTATATTGTCTAAAATTTGATTTTCTTCACTGGTCCGGGTTTTTTACCACACACAATCGAAAAGTTTTCACAAGCTAATCTTATGCTATAAAGATTTAGCTCCAGATATTAGTTCGGTCAAAGTTTTCTGTCTTCTTTCTTCAGACCTTCTTAAATAAGTTTAATCGGATTCGATTACCTCTACAAATGAAATGACCTGATAACTAAGAAGGTTTGGTTCAATATGTAACATTCGATGTTAATTGGTTGTTATTAAACCATACGTAAGAAATATGTTTGATTTATTATTACTATAAATTTACTAAGAAAATAAATATTTTACATTAAGTAGTATAGTCCTACGTCTACAGCTCGTGCAACTCCATAGGGCTGCCCTTTGTAGTTTTTTATTTACTAAACAACATAGAAACATTTTATTGGAATTTCGGAAAGATTGTAAACTTTGTCTACGAGTCCAAATTCAACATCTCTGACTCAAATGTCTGTTGTTTCGAGTGGAGAAAATCGAACTCAGACCTGGACGTAATATAGTCTTATAACAGCAGCTAAGCGCATTGAAAGTGGAGTTATTGTATGGGGTATTATATGCCTAATAGAAGTGCTAGAAATTTGGTCTTTATTGATGGAATGATAGATCAGAATGTGTATTTTATTATGAACATTTTAAAATAAATTTTAAAGTAAAGCTTCCGTAAAATGGTGGATATTGAAAATTCGATCAGAATAAGAACGTAAAGCATAAGGCGTGCAAAAATCATTTAGAGTAAATTTATAATTGTTTAAGTGTTATGGATTCGCCAACTGCTGGCCTCGTTTATTAACTAATTAGAAAAATAAATGGTAGTGTTTGGATAAAAAGTGCAAAACTATCCGGATTATAATAAGCATGATCTTAGCAACTACTACTACAACTAGAAGAATGGGATTAAATTTAAGTTGAATACACTACTTGAATACAAAACTAGTGGTCAGCATTCCAATACGATTGAAAATTGTAATTACAAACAAAAGCTACCACATTGAATATTTATTATAGGGATTTCAATTGATTTTTAAAAAATTTGTGTACTGTACGAATATGAGATTGCGTGTATATTTGACTATCTTTAGAATTATGATTATTTTTGAAAAAATGAGCATTTGTAGTACAAAGATAATTATTGTATCTTACCTATTCTGTCTAGTAAACTATTTCTACATAAATAAAATGTCTCGTAAACTAATGTTTAACTTGTAAAATGCGTATAAGCATTCCGCATAGCGATGTACGAAAATGAGATTGTGTCACTGTAAAAAGCGAAGCAACTTACGGATCGCATCAGCAACAAGATTAATGCTCGTTTTCTCTTGATTTAATAAACGTGAACTTCCCGTGAAATCCCTTGCCCATCATGACTCGAAACCCCGACTTCAAGCCATTCACATTCACTCTAATCTTAACCTAGATTTGCTATGTCAAAATTGCATAGAGAACCATACAACCATAGATAATGTATTAATTCCACTTAGAGCATCCCCAAAGATCCCAACATAACAGACAATAGACCCCTACAAGGTTGTAGATGACCGCCTCCATTCTGTAACCCATGCAGCATTAAGCGATAGAAACACGTACCCTTCTCGAAAAGAGCAAAAAAAAGGATAAAACCACTTCATCCCACTTAACTGGGTCGCATCGATTTCGCTGTATTTCCTGCCTAAATGGAAATTGCTGCAGCAGCAGAGTAGATATTTAATACCACAGCGGGCAAAAGGCGAGCGGAAAGCAATTTGCCTCGAATTCGGAGAGGATAGCAATTTAACGAACTACTTCCCTCCCCCAAACTCCAACGACCCGCCACCGTCTCCTCGGTTGGCTGCTGAGGGTGCTGAACCGGATTAGCTGTTCTATTATAGAGCTGGAAAATCGATTTACGGCTGCATGCGAATATAGCCTACTTCTACGAGCGCCGTAGTTTGTTTCATCTATCTTTAAAGCAAAGGATTAACTGTTGGAAAATTACACCCATTCAATTGAAACCAACCTACCCCATCCTCAGCAGGCGTCGATTACGATCACCATCATCGATAAATGCGATTTCGATTTCGGCGACGACGATCGAAAATGAGGCGCATTATTCATACGCAATCAATATTCATAAACTCGCGCGAATTCAACAGTCATCGTCGTCGTAATAATGTTACACACACACACATATAGGTGTATGGGGAACAGCTTGCGGAAGCACAAATTCATTGCCGGAGAATGAGTAGGAGCCCCAACACTCACTGGGTGTATACAAGGCCAAATCAGGACGACGATGATGATGACGACGCATCATATATCGAGCCGTACCAGCAAATGATGTATGAATATTTCACCGATTCTCGGGTGATGGAATATTGACAAGAGTTGAAGACGTAAGGACGTTCAACAAAAAAAATCGGCCCACATATTACGATGTTTTGCTTGCCTAATATATTTTAAGAGTGTTTTCCGAATCGACCTAGAAATTTGAATACATTATGTATTCTTTGGAAAAAAAAGATTGGAGCCTTTTAATTCTTCCAACATGGAAAAATATAAGAAATATTGAAGAGGATTAGAATAAGGATTTTTTTAATTTTAACTAAGTAGCGTAAATTTAAAAAAAAAATACTACGAAAGCTATTTTAAAGTTAACTATCCAATTTACATTAAAATAACCAAAAAACTCATAAAGTCGCACAACTGTAAGGCTGTTGACTCGATCAGAACTTAATTTGGTCAATCCCCGTTCTCCAACAGCTACGCTTTGCTTAGTTTCAATTCGATCGTTCGAGTTAAAATAGCAAAACTTAATCTCCATGAAATGAGACCGTTGACGTTCGTCAGTATATTTTTCGTTTATTTTTTTTTTCTTCAAGTAACAACACCAAGCAGCTGGATGAGTCTCGTTGCTGCCATCAAAGTCAGCGGGGGAAAAATCAATTTACTTTTCGTTCTGTTATTTTTTTTCTGTCGTAGGTACCATTTTCGCGAATACATTTGAGTCGAAGAAAAGAGGAAATTAGATTGATCCGTTGTATGCTGGCTGGGAGCGCAGTCTGCTGATGCTGCTGCCGTGCTCTATTTTCCGTCACGGGCTACTGCGGTTGGTGATGGGGTTCTGTTGCGGAAAGTGCAACGATCCGTTGGGTTCAAAGCAGATGCGTTTTTCGCCTGCTGCGATGCGATTGTGTCAAGAATGGTTCTGAATTGACTTGTTCAATTTCAAATGCTGGTCGAATGGTGGAACGATGTTATGGGGTTGATAGAGCAATTGCCAGATGTCTTGCTTTTTTGTAGCTTTAGACGTGCACGACACATTTTGGTGAAACTTTCTGTTATACTATTGTTATATAGTGTGTGTAAAGTACCACTTTCACTTCGAAAATCTGTCTAGAAAGTCGTCAGATCAAACTTGTGATGATTTTTGGTACCGGATTTTCCGATGGCGATATTTGATTAAACATTTTGATAATTCCAACACGACTCGGAATATTTTTCACAGTCACTATAAATATTAATACTTTAAAAGAATTATGATTTTTTTGTCAAAGTTGAAATATCCTAATTTGACAATACATTTTATTGACAATGAAAAATTCATTGTTTCAATATTATGCCACTACGTCAAAGATATAGGTGGCATAGAAGTAAAGATTAGAGTGCACCTTCATTTCTAACCTTCAATGACGACAGTGAGCAAATTCTAGTAAAAATATTTTTTTCCGACCACCACCCATCGCCCTCGTGTGACAAGTATTCAAGCAGGTTTGATGAAGCGATCGAATGTCTCGGGGGCGATGATAAACAAAAAAAATATGATACGTCTCAGACGAAAGAATAAAACCAACAGCCTACGTGGATGGAATGGCCTGTTTCTGTTTCGCGTGGAGGATGAAAAACCTACGAATCAGATAGTCAAAGTGCTCGAGGCGTTGGTTGGTTGATGGATTGTCAAAACAAACCTCTGCCAGTGATGTGTATCGGTGTCGGTGTAATCTTGACAAGCAGGGAGTTGACTGTATTTTCTTCGTAATTTGTTTATCGTCCTACTTAGCGGTATGCGTTTGGCTTTGTGCAACGTCTTCGGTATTTGTAGAAGTTTTTCCTTTCTATGAAAATTAAAAACAACTTAGGAAATCGGTTGATACTTGTCATAGCAGCACCGGAATAGGATTAGTACCTTGGCACGTGCATCGAAAATTGCTCCGAGGCAGTCGCTGAAGAAACCTGAGAAGATAAATCGACTTCCACGGCTCCGAAGTAAGCGTGTGAAAAACTGATCTATTGTCGTTTTCGGAGAAGTTTTCGTTCTTGTTCCTAACATCACTTTAAGGATGGCCTATTTTTTCGGGTAGCATTCCCCAGATCGATAGGTGTACTTTGTGATGGTTGGAAGCTCTGCTACTCGGAATACTTTTTTCGACGCAAGCACTATTATTCAAGCTTCTTTCTAAAATATCGGGAAGAAACCAGGCTGTATCCTTTGGCGTTGAATACCACAGCGAGTTTCACTGAAGTCGATCAACGGCGAACGAATTTCTTTTTGAAGTTCAGTGACTGCAACATAGAAAAAAATATGTGATTGGGCTTCCGATACCACCATTGCGGATTGTAGAACTTTACGCTTTGTATCTTCTATCAGATTTTATACCGCAGTTGTGTTTTATTGTTAAGTTATTTTGTTGAGTTATTACCAGTAATTATTTCAGGCTCATGTGCAAATCGCCTACCAAACCAAATACTTTTTCGAAACTTTGATAATGTTTTCTGCTTAAACCAATCTCCATTTTTTTTTCTTTTTCGCTAACCCTGTACAACTCTTGTCCTGAGAGATGTTTGACGTATGTTTCGTCGTCCATTACGACGCAATCAAACATGGTCAACAATGTTGTGTACGACTTGCTCATATCCATTTTTTTTTGAGTGACCCTCCGCTCTCCCCCACACCAAAAAGCTCAACGTTGAGCCTCCTGGTAATGGACACTCAATTATCAGCCATAGTTAACGCGAAAACTTACTAGATTTATAAATATTACATTTAAGATGGCTGAGAATATTTTAATTTTAAATCAACATAAAAAGAGAGAATATTACTGACAAAACAAATAATGTGCTTCTAGTGGATACGGTATCCTTTTAAAGAAGCACAAGTACAGATAAGAAAAAAACAATGAATATAAAAAATTACTTAATTTTTACTATGAAATAATTAAATTTAAATTAGTAATTAAAAAGTTATATGACGACAAAAGACAATTTAAATTAATGGTTAGATGGCAACATAAGAAAATTTAAATTAATGGTTGAGGTATTTGGGTTTGTAAGTAACTTTTAATGTTAGATTGAAATGATGAACGGTTAGTTATGATCTGTAAATCTCTAGCTAGGTTGTTATATTTTGCAGGGCCTATGAAAGAAAATCGTTTCTGGCCAAAGTTTGAATATGTGCGAGGTCGTGAGAGATAATTAATTTGCCTGGTGTTGTACAGCCGAGGTATTACGTTTATGATTAAGTTGTGGATACTTGTTGGGTTGTGTAGCACATTGTGCATCAAAAGCAATGTCTGATCTTCACACATGCCTTGAATAGGTAGGATTTTATGAGGAAAATCTGTGAATAACCTTACCGATGAAAACAGAAAAGGTAAGTTATATATTATTTACATCGGTTTTGTAAAATTTGCAGTTTTTTAAGTTTTGATTTACAGGCTCGACCCCATGCAATAATTAGATAGTATAGCTGAGAGTAAATGTGAGCAAAGTAGAACAGAAGCTACTAACCCGTTTTATGATTCCACACATACACGAAATTTTCTCGCAATTTCCTTGATATGTTTATCCCAAGACAAGGTACAATCTAGATGAACACCTAAATATTTAAATGATTCTACTTTCTCTATAACGTAATCGCCCATCACTAAAATTGGAACACTGAGAAGGATTTTTCTTGGAGATCGAAAGATCATATATTTAGTTTTTTGCAAGTTAAGTAAGAGTAGATTGTCGCAAAAATATTCCTGGAGAATTTGTATTTTCATCATTCATGCTTAAAATAATCGATCTTGGGTTGACATTAGGATAAAATAAGGCTGTGTCATCAGCAAATAACCTTGGAGTTCCAGTAAGAGGAATTTTACCAATGTCGTTTATGTAAATGAGAAGGAGTAGAATCCCAATATTATTCCCTTGGGGTACACCTGTGCTTATTTGTCTTAGGGAACTTATCTCTCCATCATATGACACAAATTGTGTTCTACTTTCCAAGTAGCTGCGGATAATGTCGTTTGCAACTCCTCTAATCCCATAAGATTCCAATTTTTGCAGCAAAATACCATGATTTAGAGTATCGAAAGCTTTCATCAAATCTAAAAACAAGTCACCTACGCATCGCTTGGAATCCGTTTCCTCCAGTATTTTGTCTACAAGTTCAGTTATAGCTATTGTGGTACTACTCCCGTTTCGAAATCCATATTGCAAACTATAAAGTGTTCTGTGACTGTCCAGGAATTGAACCATGCGATTTATCAATAATTTTTCTAGTATTTTGCTGTTAGTTTAGGTATTATTATCGAATCAAGATTTGTTTGGGATAAATATTTCTGGAAGCAATGCGGCAAAATATATGCCGCACTTCGATTTATGCAACGGTGGGCACGTTGCCTCAGATCAAGCACTAAACTAACTCTCTTGAAGTCAATAATTCTGCCATATTTCATTGCCATAGATTTTCTGCTTCCCAGTGCTTCAGCTGCTGCATTAAACAAAATTAAAGTTGCTTTAAATGCATGTGTCCGTTTTATATACAATTTAAATAGATTTTCCAGAGTAACACACCTTTAAAAAAATCTGCTAGGTTTGCCTTTTAATAATTTCCAAAAAGCAAGAGCTTGCATCATAATCCATAATATTGTGAAATCTTCGAAACCGGGATATCTTTACAATAAACTACAAGCTTTTCAAAGCACAAGAGTTCGTAAATTCATAATACCGAGTTTCCATTCTGCTACATACGGCAGGTCATTCTTCATTAGGGGTGTAGTTTATTGGAATGAGCGTCCCCGAAACATATCCACATTAAATAGTACAGTAGCGTTTAAGAAAAGGTGTCTTGAGCATTTTAATTTAAATTGATGTTTTTTTTTAAATTTAGTGTTAGATTTTGGTATTCTAGACGTCACACTCCATCAATACATTAATAACATGTCGTTGTAACTAAAAAAGATGTATGTCTTATGTTACGGGGGTAATAAATAAATAAATAAATAAATAAATTTTATTGAAAACTGAGAGCGTTGATACCGGTCGATAGTTATCAGTTTTTGTTGAATCTCCAGATTTAAATATAGGAACAACTTTTGCTGTTTTAAGACAATCTGGGTAGGTACCTGTTTGAATCATTAGATTAAAAGAATCAGACAAAATACGAGCAAGTGACAGAGCGTTATTTTTAATTATTTTTGCTGGTATACGATCAGGACCAGAACTTTTTTTTATTTTTTATTTTTTTTTTTATTTCGATTATAGAGGTTTTAACCTTACGGTCATTCTCCTCTTCGGGTTAGAAAAATCTCTTTTGAAAAATTTCTAACCCTATGTGCGGGGTCGGGACTCGAACCCAGGTGCGCTGCGTACAAGGCAATCGATTTACCAATACGCTACGCCCACCCCCAACCAGAACTTTTGTTTGTCTTCAACTCACTAATTAGTACTACAACCTCGTTTACAGATGATGGTTGTAAAAAAAATGAGTTTGCGATTGGTTCTATATGTCGCAATGGATTTGATACTGTTGGAATGATGTTTTCTGCTAGTTTTGAACCAACTGTTGCAAAGTGTTCGTTTAATGCTTCGCAGATCATCCTGCTATCATCTATGCGACCACCATTAATGTTCAAGGATAGTTTTGATTTGTTTTGTGATTTCCCAAGAATTGTGTTTTTATTTTTCCATAATTTTGAGTGTGATGTAGTATTTAGCAGCCCTTCAAAATAACTTCTTTTTGCTTGCTTCTTGGCTAAAGCCAGTTTTTTGAAATATGTTGCAATAGTTCACCTAAGCGAATATTTGTTGGATCTCGACGAGATTTTTTCAATTAATTATTTTTAATTTTTATTAGTGTCCACAAATCAATGCTCATCCAAGGGCACTGCATACTTTTGAGGTTCACATATTTTTTAACTGTTTTGGTGCATTCTTCCAATAATGTTTTGTACTTGGATATTATATGTTGCAAACATGTGTTCACGTCAAGTACAAGTCCAATATTATCAATGTATCTTTTGAAGTCGATCTCCAATTTATCATGGTTTATAATGTTTTTGGACAACTTCACCCGATTTGTTCCAAACTGCATGTTGAATTCTGACAAAATCATGGAATGATCACTTAAATCGCTATAAATAGTGTGATTGCATAGGCGATAAGCGTCTCCCATTTTACATAAAACATGGTCTAAAATATTTGAGCTAGATGGTCTCGTAACAAATATATAAAACCATACGACTCTAAAAGGTATTTATATTTCAGCACAACATTGTTATTCGACAGATTCACTGGTACATTCATATCTCCGAAAATTAAACAAGGATGATTGGTATTACTTTTATTGAGCCAGCTTTCCATACGATCATGAAACATATTAAAATCAAATGACGGTGGACGATACACACCATGATCATCTAAGGCTCCCCCGGACACAATAAGTTTAACATGAATATGATGAAATCCATCAATACATACATTTTCAATAATTTTATATTCGATAATATCCCTAACATACATTGCTAAGCCACCAAATGAACTCTCTCTGCTCGAGAATATGCTATTATAATCGTTAATGTTATACAGCGAAGTATTTCCGGTTTTAATCCATGTTTCCCCGACGATAATAATATCAATCGGAACCAGGAAATGGTCAACTGATATTAGAACATCATGAAACTTATGTAAATCATTAATTCCCCGTACATTCCACTGTAACACACGCAATTGTTTCGGACATACCCTCCCACAAGACCTATTAAAATCATCGATATGATTATGAAGATAATTTAACGTTTGATCCATTTATTATAAAATAAAACAAAGCACAACATAAGTTTACAAACTAGTTATACAAACATGAAACATTAGTTCAAATCATTTTTCTTCCGCTTCGGCGATGGTGTTTGTTTGAAAGACACACCATACTGACTAATAATTTTTTTAAATCATCTCTAATTCTAATCAGAGCTTAGCATTTTCGTCTTTTTTTTACAAGTATGCCACCCCCTCTTCCAGGCAACACAAACTTGATTTTGAGCGGTTCTTGATATTCACGCATTTTTCGCAGTAGTTCTAACGATAAGGGGGTTAATTCATCCCTAATTGTTACATTTGTTGCCTTACCATTAACCAGAAAAGATTGATCAACGTGCGTTGATGTTATCATTCCAAGCTCTTTTCTACGTGAGAGAACAATTTCCTTGATGTTATTGTCTGTAACGGACCACTTCAAAATAAACGGTGAATATTTACTTACTGCATATAACGATTTTTTTTTACCGTATATACGGCGCTGACGGCATTCAAATCACTTCAATACCTAAAATAGAGCATAGAAAATATTTTAAAATGAATACAAAATTAATTAATTCATTATTAGCAAAGATATCCTGTCCAGAAAACTAAAGGCCTAGTATAGATTGCAATGCCATATTATTACCTGACGCCGCAATTTTCTGGGCAGTTTATCTAAGCCTCTACCAAATAAATAGTACTCAACTCACCTTGATCCCTTTGTGACACCCAATGAAAGCTCTTCAAGTCAGCAGAATCCATCAAAAAGGCCCTTGAATCGGAATTTCCTGTCCGAAAGTTCTATGAAAGTAACCTTTTGTTTACATTCATATCGGCAACACTATGGAATTTGTCAAAGTTAGCGCGCACTGTGTGCATTTTGTTGTAATGTGGTCAGAATTCAATATTGAATCCTTTGAGACATAAATTTCGAAACATTATTAACTTTATACATGGACCAATGCATCGACAGTACATTTTGTCATGAAAAAACAATTTTGAAGCGTATTTTTTCGATTTACGTTCAACTAATGAATGAAACATGCTGACATATTTGACCATTCATGGTTGTTCGTTTGTTACAGTGTGAAAACACGTTTCATAAAAATTATATCCCATGGCCATCTACCCATAGTTTCACTTATTTGTTGACACACTTTCATCGCTGTCAAACGGTTTATCTAGTGAGCTAATTGAAAAGGGATTATATCAAATTTATGGAACCGATGCGGCAAAACATGAACAAATGCATTTGCCGGTATTTCTGGTTCTAGTAAAACTCTATATTCAATGGTGAAAAAAGATACCAAAAGTAGTATATAATCGAAACTTATGCATGAGGCAGACATCATTTGTCTCTAAAGAACATTTGCAATGTAGCCAATCGTTTTTTGGAGTGCCTAAATTTGTAATAGAATATTTTTTTACATTCAGTCTAATAACTGATTGCAACCGTCGTAAGGTAATAATGATCGCATCCGGCGATGGTATGTGAAAAATATATTACAGTCATCGGTAGAAGTGTGATGAAGAGTTATGTTACTTATTGAAGAGAAAAAGCAAGTTATTCAACTACCAACGTATATACGCCAACGAACGACAAACCCGATGATATGAAAGGGAGTTCAACAAACGTGTAGACATGATGTACGAAGAGTACATAAAACATGGTGTGAAGCTAATCAGCGGGGTGGAAAATGCAAAAGTCGGTTGGGAAGAATTTTTTCGCCTAGTTATTGGTGATGAGAGTCTCCCCAGAACCACCGACGACAGCGTAAACGTCAATATTGCAGCAGGCAGAAAAATGGCTATGTGTAATACTTAGTACAACAAAATATTCGGAAACGCATTTGTAGACATCCAAATGGTGAAACGTGTTTTCAAAACAACCAGGTTTTGACAAATGGTTATTTCGTTGATGTCGTCGATGTTAGTATCTTCCAAAAATCGTCGATTCTAACCATGATGTGTGACAGTGACTGTTGAATCAGGATGCTGCTAAAGAATATGTTGAAAAGCTCAACGAACGAATAATTGAGCTACTAATAAGAGATAAACTAAACACAGCAAGGTATCAGGTTCACGAGGCGGTCTACTACAGTCACAAAGTGTTAAAAATACAAAAGGGCATCTGTGGAACGGCTGGATCAACGTTGAATGACCAATAGCGACAAACGAGAAAATACAGACTGTGAGTCGAATGCTTGCAGCGGCTACACAGGCAACTTACACATTCAAGTGAAAGCCGGTATAAAATTTTATCGATGTAAGAAGGGGTACTTCGAGAAAAAAATTTCGAAGTACGAGGTAAGCTTTTGCTGGAAAGATTTGCAAAAATTTTACGGGACTATTTTCAGCACAAAAAAGAAAAGTTCTGTGGGATCAGATAGGATCAGGATGAGAAATCTGTTATCAAATTAAACAAAGACAACTGCCAGCGGTTGTCATAGAATGGGCAATCAAATAGAGAATGAAAACACAGAAAAAGGATTGTTGATGAAAAACAGTTTATGAATCTACCCTCGCTAGAAGAAGTTGAAAATATTGCGATAACATGTTTGACAATAAAATGATATCAGTTTATAAGGTATCAAATGAGTAGAACGTAGAGATAAGCATTGCGTTACAAAAGAAACGAAATCACATCTGATCATAAGCCATTTTTCAACTAGATTGCTAGTTGAATAGTTTTACAAATATCTTTTATAACAATAAATGGTTACAATTTTTTTAAATTACTAGATATATGACGGTGAAAAAACGTTTATAAAAATTAGGTAGCCAAATGATAATTTGAATACAACAGAGGCTGTATAAAACTTACCTCCTCTCTACAGCAAAGAGTGTTTCATCAGAATATTTTTTACTGTACACTCGATGGCAAATTCTACAAAAAATCCTTATCGACGCACTAAATTCACCAGACCTTTTATTTTTTAGATATTTCCTCTTCTTCAAAAAAAACTTTGCTGTCGGTTGTAATATTCTAGTCAAAGCACTGACTGGACATTGTAAACTCAAATATCACAAGTTTCTTATTTGTGTGACAGTGAATTCGATTACGGAACTTCAAATCTTTTGATATGTAATTGCTCTACAATAACGCAATTACGTAATCGGATTTTTGGTTCTATATACATACACAAACTTTTGTACAGGAAGCTAGTAAGGATATGCTATAGTTCCTAACCCAGTGTGGCAAAGAGCTATAGGCTTTGTCAGTAGGGTTAATTATTCCTCCGGGAATGAAGAATTCATGCTGTTTACTGTTTTGTGTTGATTGTATTGTGTTGTCATTTTCCATTCCCCTTCCTTTTGTCTCCTTTCCCTTCTTATTAGGAATCTTATAAGGGGACAAGGCTGGGCACAAATCTTCGAATAACATGGGGTGCGTACCAATCGAGTCAATATATACTGATTCCAATTTTACGATCAGTAATAAAATAAAGATTGTCTCATCCAAAAGGGCAGAGTTCTGCTGTTTCTTTGCGTGTACCTGTCATACCATCTATTCTGTGTACCGTTACCTTGCCTTGTATAAATCCGAAAAATCTAATATAAAACTAATGGCACTATCATAATAAATGAGCCACAAGATGTTTTTACCAGTTCCAGTTACGCAGTACTCAAATTATAGGATATAATCTTATTTTTGCACACCGATTTTGTTGTTGAGCATGTTGAGAACGTTAGTGAAAAACGACTTTTTCAAATGAAACGCTAGATTTTTGTTTGACTTGTCTTGTCAACGCAATCAAAGTAACCAACAGTGTTCCTGGAATATTTTCACTTTCAACACATTATTTTCCATTGAAGTGGTCCCTTAAATGCAATTTGAATGGGAATCGTCACGTTTGCTTTGTTACTGGCATACAATCGTGTCGCTGAGACGATAGAATTTGGTGGCAAAGTGATGCCGATATGAGCAAAAGTTTTATCGACTAATTTAAAAGTATTTTCATTCGCTACGCTATGGGAGCCCCCACAAAACTGCGTTTTTAGACACTGTCTTACGATCCGACTTATCTACATTAGCCTCCAGTTGACGAACAAATTTTGTTAGCTCAGTGTGCGATGTAGATAGATCCGAAATTTGCTGTTTTAGATTTTCGTTTTCGATTTTAAGGTTATTAAAGTCTGACGCGATTTCATCGAACTTCGCTGAAAGAAATTCCTGCGATTTTTCGATTGCAGCAGTAACTGAACGAACCTCTGACTTCACGTGAGTCATTTGGTCTGCAACAACACTGGCAACAGTTTCTTTCAACTCAGAAGCGAACATACTGATCATAGACGATCTGCTGTTCTGAATCTCTACGATTCGCTTGTATATCTCAGAACAATTTGTGGTACAGAAATACATGTTTGCTTTGCTACTCGGCTAATAGCACCACCGATAATATTTCTGCACTTGAAATGAGCTGTGGAGAAGCAATACATGCAAGATATTATTTTGTTTGTATCTGGTTCTTGCTTCTTGCATACGACACAGCATACGGTATCATCATCCATCACAGCTGTTGGAACAAAAACGATAGCAGAAAAGAAATAAATACTTAAATCGATCACAAACAGTAGGACATGCGGGATATACTATGGGGGATGCAGAATAATAAGTTTAGTTTAGTGAATCGATCCAACTCGATACGGTTAGAAATCGTTTTGTCTGCCTATTGGGAAGTATGCTAACAAACTGCTTTATGATCACTCCGACTTGAATCCCACGGCACTACTTGCGCTAAGCCAAAAAAATCCGCTAATATTCTGTTTTACCGAATCAGTTGCTTCTCCGACCACAGCCACCTCTGTATATATGACAGTTATCTGAGCAAAACCGCATATGGTCAAGGCTTCTGTCTGTCACGTTACATTTTTACGCATATTCCATAAAATAAGTCAGCAAGAACGATAAAATCAGATTCTATCCCAACAGCACATTATTAAGGTCACTAAATCGCACCTTTTTTTCTACAGAAAGTTATTTTCTATCAGGAACGGTTTTCGTGTTATTGTCATTTTAATACGTCTGTCACGTTACACAATTTTCGCAGTGAGTTTGGAGGTTGCCCGACTAAATTGAAAAAATCTGTTCCGTTGGCCCCCAAATTTGCATAAACACAGTTTTAAGTTGAAGCTTGGAAAACAAGGAAGAGTTTGAAATATAGTTTTCCTGAAGAAAAACTTTGTTTTCGATTTTATGGAGTATTCTCAATGATCTGTCACGTTACAACCAGAATCTGTCACGTTACAGTTCTATATTTTTAGTACAGCAAGCATATCGAGACAGTCGTGCACAAATCATCCTTGATCTGGAAACTGCGTATTAACGGAAAATTTCATGTTTATTTAGAAAAACATATTGGTTTTGTTGAACAAACATGAATAACTTATGAAAAGGTCGTAATTTCACGAAGTAATATATTATGTCGAAAAAAAAACTAAAATAACTTAAAAACATCTGCATTTTGAAGCAAAATTTTTCATGAAAATTTTGAATTGAAAAACCATTTTGAAATAATTTCTCTAACTAAATTATTTAAAGAAAAAAATTAAATTTGAATTAAAAAATTAAAATTTAAAGAATTGTTGAAATATGTTAAATCTTTTTAGTGTTATTTTCTCCACAATGCAATTATATTTTAAACATTTTTTATTTGCAATTAAATTTTAGACGTGTTATGTTTTTGCGTTTAGTATCTGTGAGTTATTTATTAAAAAGGTGTATTTTCACTACTAGATATTTTTGTTGAAGAAAAAAATCAAAATATTTCGGAAAATTTTTCTTAAGAGCATTTGCTTCGAAATTATATTTAGTATTAGTATTGCATAAGAAAATTATATTTATGACTGGAAAATACTAAGAAATTTATTCATGCGATAGTTTATGTTAAAAGAGAATCCTAAATTAATTGGTGTAAACTTAAGGGTTTATATGTTGCAGATAGAGAAAATTCATAAATTTTCAGCTACACAATATTACAAAAGCTTCTTAAACAGCTTTCCCTAAAAAGATTGTGAAAATTATAAAATATTTGAAAATTTTTAATAGAAGTGACGGAAGGTTATCGTAAAGTTCGTTCAAAAAAATTCGTTAAAGAAATTTTTTCTTAAGAGCATTTTGCTTCGAAATTATATTTAGTATTAGTATTGTATAAGAAAATTATATTTATGACTGGCAAATACTAAAAAATTTATAAGCATACTAGAAGTTGAAAATGCTTCCTTACTAATAATTTCCTAATAATTTAATTACAGTTCCTTCAGTTTTTAGGTTTTCGTCAACAAAAAAAATCTTTATTTTTGTTGTAATTGTATTTTTTAACATTTTTTTGTTTTCTTATTGGAAAATTTCACCAAAAAATATTCACAAGGAAGAATTGATTCCCTAAAACTCGCTATCATATAGTTTTGCTGCATCAATGGAGATTTTTGAACAATATGTTTTGAAAGTAATGCATTCAGATCTGATACGCCCTTTTTAAATATTACTCTTGCATAAAAATTGTTTGTTTAATAATGCAAAATATTTAGTCTCCCATAAAGAAGAAACGTAAAAGGTTTCATCAGAATCGAAGATGGTCACCATTTTTGATGTAATTGAATCCAACTTGATGGAATTGCTTCACAGCAGAAAACATCTGTCACGTTACATAAGATCAACTGTGTTTTCTTAAAAAGGAATAAAACTTTAAGGTTTCACAATACAATTTCAAAAAGTAGAATCAAAGTAGTAATAAAAAATATAGGTTAGACACTGTATGCATGCTTTTAGTGTGGTCCACAAAACTTTTTCGAATTTTTGATCTGTCACGTTACAAGTTATGTGGTTTCCATTACTTCACAATTGAAAATAAGCATCGATCCATATTCATCTCAATTTTTCAAGCAATATCATCAAATTTAAATTAGACTACGATGGAAAAATGTGATTCCAGGCAAAAAGTTGAAAATATGGAATTTGTGTACATTTTTTATCTCCTTACGGTCATTTAGTCATTTTCAGGTCATGCAAGTAGCATCAACAAACTTTTATAAATGACAGACAAGCAATTTTTTCTGGGCTGACCATTTATATTTTTCAATATTAGAGGTTATATACATACGGAAAACAAACAGTTTGACGCAAAATTTGATAAAAAAAATTCGCCTGTGGTTGCCATTTTCGGAGCCTTGACCATATAATGAAACTGGCCCTTGCCTTCCTTTATCAAACCACAAGTGTGTGAACAGTGACGTACTAGATAATAGATATTTTGAATCTGTTATTCGTTCGGTTTATTCCAAATCAGTTGCTTCTCTGACCACAGCCACCTCTGTATGTATGCAAGCTATCTGAGCATAGCCGCATACAGTGAAACTGGCCCTTGCCTTCCACTATCGAACCACAAGTATGTGTAAAAAATGTACTAGAATACCTTAGGGATTGTTTATAGCCTGAGAGCTTTCAGCCACAGAACCAATGAAAGAAAGCAAATCACCACACAGCAGCAGCAACAACAACAGAAGCGCCAAACAGGCGAAAGCACTATCACAACAACTACAATTAAACTATCATCACTCACTCGATAGGAATTATTCACCAAACTGAATGCTTTATTCCTTGGGTAATTTTCATGATTTACCGTATAATTTGATAACGACACGAGACTAATACCTTTTACCCACACAAATAACCAACGTTGTAAAAGAAAAAGTATAGAATACAACGATTTTAGTACTTTTAAAGTGGAGCTGATAGACACTAGACAATAAACCGCCACAACCAGTGTTGCCAATTTTGATCCATTTGGTATCAATGTAATTTTGTACGTTAACAGCCCAGATCATATTTTGGCTATATGCACTGTTGTGTATGTAATGGCGGATTCAGAGTCCGGATATATCCCCCTCCACTAAATATTCAACTTGTTGAGAGATTTTCAATTCCCGATCCGTTTTAAATTCAAAATTATTTCAAAATAAAACTTATCACTGATTTTCATTAATTTAGACTATTATGTATTACGATTTGCACAATGTTCATTCCAAAATCGAAATTTCAGGCCTCTCAAAAAAAAAGATTTCAGTTTCTTGTGAATCTTCGTTTTCTACCAATCGATTTGAAAACTTTCAGGGATTTGATCATATCCGCTGGAAGGTATTTTAAAGCTTGATACGCTGTTCCTCTTGGTTCGATGTTAGGTTGACTATTTAATGGAAAATCGCGCAAACACAAAATAAAGGTCTTTTTTGCCGAAACAACCAATAAAACTCGAAACAATAGAAGATCTGGTGTGCAAAGAAACGGATCCATCATTGCAAGATTTCCCACGCTTCTTGACTTCACGGACGCCATTGATATCATTGGCGTTGATCTCAGAGCCGTGTAAGAGGCATATGTGCCTTTTAAAAGGAAATCGAGCATGATAATCGGACTGACGATTAACTGGCAGTCCAAACGGTGTTAGTTCCTAGATGGAAATCAATATAGAACGATACGAGGTGGTCGGGAAATTCATTTATCTGGGCATACTAGTGATATGTGGCAACAACGATATATCCAGGAGAAATGCGTGTTGTGGCTACGAACAGATTTGCGAAGTCAGCTAAAATTCCATTGCCTACAGAAGGACACAAAACTTGCTCTACACAAATCGCTGATACTCTTTGATTTTCTTTACAGTCACGAGGCAAGGGCATTGAAGAAAATGATTTTATTTGCTCCAGCACGTTTAAGTAAACTTGCCAATTGCTTTGTTCTGCAATGAAAATTTCTTAAAACTTAAACACAAATCGATATACATAAGATGCCCGATCAGAAAGATTTCGAAACTATATTTCACTGTGTCACTTGTTACAATTTTCTGTTATTTGGCTACTTACGAAACCAGATTTATAACACACTTATTACGAATTTTGCATGCCGATTGGGTATTAATCAAATTAAAGTCCACGGGAGATAATTTGGTAATTTTTTAATACTAAAAATACAGTGTGGCATTTTGACATTTTTCAAGAAAAACGCAAGCAGTATTATAGCAAACAGAAGAGCACTACCATGAACTGGTATCACGACTGCCCCCCCCCCTCTCCCTTCTTACCCACAAAGAAGCTTTCACGGCCCAGAGTTCCACACAGCAGTTAGCATTGGGTTTCCATTCGTCCTGCATTTGATTTCGTGATAGTCTCCTAGTAGATCTTTGAGAATAGAAGAAAAAAAAAGAGCGGGTTAAATTTAAATTAGAATCGTTTCTAAAAATAGAGAGATGAGGGAGATAAAAGGGATGTCACTGATAGCCAACACATCCCGAACCGGAAAGTTGTGTGGTCTTTCTTCGGTCCCTGCGGGAATGGTTTAGCTCAGATCTGGCGTCACAATACTCGGTGCGCGCCCAGACAACATATTCGATGTCACGAGAACAGTTGTAGTCAAGAGAATATGAACGGCGAGAAAAGATCATAATTTTTGTTGTTGTTTTGCAATGACTGCGATCGTGTCGGCAACTCGACAAGGGCGGCCTACCCAACGTATTTTTCAATAGATATACGGATTTTTCAACGGATTTACAGATTAGCTCGTGGAATTAACAGAATTTTCATTGTTTCTCCGGAAATCTATGGAATTATATTAAAGTTTATTCCTAATCGAATTTTCCTATCGAATTCAAATCATGCACACCCAATAAAAATTGCACTTCCTCTCGATCGAGACTGGTTACTTTTTCCAGATGATCCTCAGTACTAACCCCAAATATCATATACACTCGATTGGATTCGCTAAATTATATGTCCTGGATTGGAAGCTGCATACAAGGCATTCGTTTTACCCATTTCAAATGAACTTTTTTTGTTTTTATGGCTTTCAAGTGAAATAAGTGTAGCAGTAATCCAAATGTAATCCTACATTTGGATTACTGCTACACTAATTTTTGTTATTCGTCCAAATTTGATGTCCAAAAAGCATTGAAAGTTCATAGACACATACTTCAATTTCTAAAGGGTTGTTGGGGATTTTATATGATTCACACATAAATTGAGGCAGGTTTAAACGCAAAAGTATTGTCAAAGATTGTTTTTAACCGTTGTGTGTCCGACGCGGTACCCGGATACCTTTTTAAGTTTCAATTAATTAAATTCCTATGTTTCTCCATAGCTGGAAATTGAAATTTTGTGACATCTTAGAACTTCACTAAGTCAAGCTTTTGGGTTAATAATATTGTTGATATAGTAAGAGTGGGAGTTAGGAGGGGCTCCTGAATTTTTTTTACTACGTAACAGGCCGACGTGGGTACCCGGGTACCCACAAAACTAAAATCCTCGTAACTAAGGTAATATCCAACCGATTTCGATACTTTTGGCCGTTTTGGATTCAGGAACTCATCCACTTTTGGACTTGGTAAAAATGAATCGGGTTACTTCATTCGGTTCCCGGGAATCCGGGTTTCCGGAAGCAGGTTCCAGTGCTGGGGTACTATTTGCGAACTTCAATGGAATACTAGCAATATGGGTATCAAAATTCTTGGAATTGCATCAGTAGGCGGTATCTCGTGGTTTTGGAACCATTTGGTGATTTGACCCCGGAACGGACATTCCGAAGCAGGTTCCCGTGGGGCCGTGAGTGACTATTCCATTCCAATTCCATTTTTCAAATTTCCATAGGGTCCCGTAACAATAAAAAACAGAATTCCGAGACAATTTGAAGAGTTTTGATACTCATATTGATAGAATATTATTAAAAGTTACAAATCATATCCTGTACTGGAACATTACCCCGGAAAATCCGGATTACCAAAAACCAGATCCATTATTCCGGTTCTATTGTCTAGAATCAAAAAGTAGGCGAGTTCCTGAATCCAAAACATCTAAAAGTGTCCAAATCGGTTAAAGGAAGCCATAGTTGTGAGCATTTCAATTTGTGGGTACCCGGGTACCCACGTTCGCCCGTTAAAGGTGTTTTTTTTGTTGGACACATAACTGTTAAAGTTCGTTGTAAAAATAATTTAAACACGCAAAGTAATGCGAGGAAATACCGCTAACCCACTAGAAAAAACGTCACATCATTCACATGCGACTTCGAAGTTGTGCAACCGATACAAACTGACTGAATATAAATTGCGGCACAACAGCACGTTTTATACAGGACCACGGATGCCAACGGTACCGGTAAACTACATTTTTCTCGGTATATTTACATTTGCACAAGCCGTACAGCCCGCTACAGTGACGCAGACCGAGTACATTTTCCCGTACAGCAGTAGAATACATTTTTGTTTTGCTGCTGTAATCCGACTGCTCGGTGAGAGTGTGGCGTAGTAAAATTTGTTCTCTCGCTTTGTACACTTATCTCTGCATAGTCAAAGGTAGAGGCCCGCACACGAAAGCGTTAATGCCGGTCGTGGCGTAAACGAACCGCATTCATTGTCGTCGTTTGTGATTGTGATGATTATTAAAAAGTGTAAAATAAGGAAAGAAAAGCTGTACCGCTCACGTCTGGTGACTGTACTGGGGACAGTTTTTATGTCATGTTACTGCTTTACTTACAGACTGCCGTACAGCGCTGGGTGTCCTGCACTAGCGAACGACAGCAGTGTCGAAAGAGAAATGATAATGTAGGGAGAAAGATTACAGCCGCAGAAAAGGTAGGCTTTTTGCATCCTTGTACGTGACGTTGAACGAATTTCAGTCTTCCACTGCACACCAGATATCCAATCCTGTGTGGTAGAGGGAATACACTAACTCGGTGTCCTGATAACAATAATAGAGAAACTCTTGTATCTACAATATTAATATATTAGTTATCCTGTGGATATTTTCCTTCTTGTTATCATGAGCTGTTCCTTCTATATATTTCTTTAATGTATGTCTACAAACATTGTGCAACATTTTCCTCATCTGGCATAAAGCTCGATAAGGTCTGATTTCAGTTTTGATAGATAGAAAAAGAAGTTTTGATAAACGACATGATTTGTTAAACACTTCCTATGAGTTATAAAAGTCCGATGAAATTGTTTCAATCGTAAAAAATACATAATTTTCGTTAACGGATATTTTTCTTCTCATGGATTTGCCAGACACTTATTAACTACGACAACGGGAAATTGATTGAGTTTTACTGTGCTTATAAAGTGCTTCTAATTCCAACTAGAAGTGGTTGCCCGTTTCTGGCCGTCCAAAAGTTATTACCATTGAAACTTTCGCAATTTTTATCAAAAATTACACGATTACTTTGAAATCATAAGAAATGAACCAATGATATTTTCTGGAAAGATACCTGTATTGGTAAGACGAACAACTTTCTAGTTCACACCAAAGCTTGTAATTCATAAGCATAATGACTAAGTTTCGGATTGTTTACAGTGGAACTATTTATTACAAAATAAAATTCCATTTTTCATTTTCCATTTTCCACTTTCCATTTTCCATTTTCCATTTTCCATTTTCCATTTTCCATTTTCCATTTTCCGTTTTCCATTTTCCATTTTCCATTTTCCATTTTCTATTTTCCATTTTCCATTTTCCATTTTCCATTTTCCATTTTCTATTTTCCATTTTCCATTTTCCATTTTCCATTTTCCATTTTCCATTTTCCATTTTCCATTTTCCATTTTCCATTTTCCATTTTCCATTTTCCATTTTCCATTTTCCATTTTCCATTTTCCATTTTCCATTTTCCATTTTCCATTTTCCATTTTCCATTTTCCATTTTCCATTTTCCATTTTCCATTTTCCATTTTCCATTTTCCATTTTCCATTTTCCATTTTCCATTTTCCATTTTCCATTTTCCATTTTCCATTTTCCATTTTCCATTTTCCATTTTCCATTTTCCATTTTCCATTTTCCATTTTCCATTTTCCATTTTCCATTTTCCATTTTCCATTTTCCATTTTCCATTTTCCATTTTCCATTTTCCATTTTCCATTTTCCATTTTCCATTTTCCATTTTCCATTTTCCATTTTCCATTTTCCATTTTCCATTTTCCATTTTCCATTTTCCATTTTCCATTTTCCATTTTCCATTTTCCATTTTCCATTTTCCATTTTCCATTTTCCATTTTCCATTTTCCATTTTCCATTTTCCATTTTCCATTTTCCATTTTCCATTTTCCATTTTCCATTTTCCATTTTCCATTTTCCATTTTCCATTTTCCATTTTCCATTTTCCATTTTCCATTTTCCATTTTCCATTTTCCATTTTCCATTTTCCATTTTCCATTTTCCATTTTCCATTTTCCATTTTCCATTTTCCATTTTCCATTTTCCATTTTCCATTTTCCATTTTCCATTTTCCATTTTCCATTTTCCATTTTCCATTTTCCATTTTCCATTTTCCATTTTCCATTTTCCATTTTCCATTTTCCATTTTCCATTTTCCATTTTCCATTTTCCATTTTCCATTTTCCATTTTCCATTTTCCATTTTCCATTTTCCATTTTCCATTTTCCATTTTCCATTTTCCATTTTCCATTTTCCATTTTCCATTTTCCATTTTCCATTTTCCATTTTCCATTTTCCATTTTCCATTTTCCATTTTCCATTTTCCATTTTCCATTTTTTCCATTTTCCATTTTCCATTTTCCATTTTCCATTTTCCATTTTCCATTTTCCATTTTCCATTTTCCATTTTCCATTTTCCATTTTCCATTTTCCATTTTCCATTTTCCATTTTCCATTTTCCATTTTCCATTTTCCATTTTCCATTTTCCATTTTCCATTTTCCATTTTCCATTTTCCATTTTCCATTTTCCATTTTCCATTTTCCATTTTCCATTTTCCATTTTCCATTTTCCATTTTCCATTTTCCATTTTCCATTTTCCATTTTCCATTTCCATTTTCCATTTTCCATTTTCCATTTTCCATTTTCCATTTTCCATTTTCCATTTTCCATTTTCCATTTTCCATTTTCCATTTTCCATTTTCCATTTTCCATTTTCCATTTTCCATTTTCCATTTTCCATTTTCCATTTTCCATTTTCCATTTTCCATTTTCCATTTTCCATTTTCCATTTTCCATTTTCCATTTTCCATTTTCCATTTTCCATTTTCCATTTTCCATTTTCCATTTTCCATTTTCCATTTTCCATTTTCCATTTTCCATTTTCCATTTTCCATTTTCCATTTTCCATTTTCCATTTTCCATTTTCCATTTTCCATTTTCCATTTTCCATTTTCCATTTTCCATTTTCCATTTTCCATTTTCCATTTTCCATTTTCCATTTTCCATTTTCCATTTTCCATTTTCCATTTTCCATTTTCCATTTTCCATTTTCCATTTTCCATTTTCCATTTTCCATTTTCCATTTTCCATTTTCCATTTTCCATTTTCCATTTTCCATTTTCCATTTTCCATTTTCCATTTTCCATTTTCCATTTTCCATTTTCCATTTTCCATTTTCCATTTTCCATTTTCCATTTTCCATTTTCCATTTTCCATTTTCCATTTTCCATTTTCCATTTTCCATTTTCCATTTTCCATTTCCATTTTCCATTTTCCATTTTCCATTTTCCATTTTCCATTTTCCATTTTCCATTTTCCATTTTCCATTTTCCATTTTCCATTTTCCATTTTCCATTTTCCATTTTCCATTTTCCATTTTCCATTTTCCATTTTCCATTTTCCATTTTCCATTTTCCATTTTCCATTTTCCATTTTCCATTTTCCATTTTCCATTTTCCATTTTCCATTTTCCATTTTCCATTTTCCATTTTCCATTTTCCATTTTCCATTTTCCATTTTCCATTTTCCATTTTCCATTTTCCATTTTCCATTTTCCATTTTCCATTTTCCATTTTCCATTTTCCATTTTCCATTTTCCATTTTCCATTTTCCATTTTCCATTTCCATTTTCCATTTTCCATTTTCCATTTTCCATTTTCCATTTTCCATTTTCCATTTTCCATTTTCCATTTTCCATTTTCCATTTTCCATTTTCCATTTTCCATTTTCCATTTTCCATTTTCCATTTTCCATTTTCCATTTTCCATTTTCCATTTTCCATTTTCCATTTTCCATTTTCCATTTTCCATTTTCCATTTTCCATTTTCCATTTTCCATTTTCCATTTTCCATTTTCCATTTTCCATTTTCCATTTTCCATTTTCCATTTTCCATTTTCCATTTTCCATTTTCCATTTTCCATTTTCCATTTTCCATTTTCCATTTTCCATTTTCCATTTTCCATTTTCCATTTTCCATTTTCCATTTTCCATTTTCCATTTTCCATTTTCCATTTTCCATTTTCCATTTTCCATTTTCCATTTTCCATTTTCCATTTTCCATTTTCCATTTTCCATTTTCCATTTTCCATTTTCCATTTTCCATTTTCCATTTTCCATTTTCCATTTTCCATTTTCCATTTTCCATTTTCCATTTTCCATTTTCCATTTCCATTTTCCATTTTCCATTTTCCATTTTCCATTTTCCATTTTCCATTTTCCATTTTCCATTTTCCATTTTCCATTTTCCATTTTCCATTTTCCATTTTCCATTTTCCATTTTCCATTTTCCATTTTCCATTTTCCATTTTCCATTTTCCATTTTCCATTTTCCATTTTCCATTTTCCATTTTCCATTTTCCATTTTCCATTTTCCATTTTCCATTTTCCATTTTCCATTTTCCATTTTCCATTTTCCATTTTCCATTTTCCATTTTCCATTTTCCATTTTCCATTTTCCATTTTCCATTTTCCATTTTCCATTTTCCATTTTCCATTTTCCATTTTCCATTTTCCATTTTCCATTTTCCATTTTCCATTTTCCATTTTCCATTTTCCATTTTCCATTTTCCATTTTCCATTTTCCATTTTCCATTTTCCATTTTCCATTTTCCATTTTCCATTTTCCATTTTCCATTTTCCATTTCCATTTTCCATTTTCCATTTTCCATTTTCCATTTTCCATTTTCCATTTTCCATTTTCCATTTTCCATTTTCCATTTTCCATTTTCCATTTTCCATTTTCCATTTTCCATTTTCCATTTTCCATTTTCCATTTTCCATTTTCCATTTTCCATTTTCCATTTTCCATTTTCCATTTTCCATTTTCCATTTTCCATTTTCCATTTTCCATTTTCCATTTTCCATTTTCCATTTTCCATTTTCCATTTTCCATTTTCCATTTTCCATTTTCCATTTTCCATTTTCCATTTTCCATTTTCCATTTTCCATTTTCCATTTTCCATTTTCCATTTTCCATTTTCCATTTTCCATTTTCCATTTTCCATTTTCCATTTTCCATTTTCCATTTCCATTTTCCATTTTCCATTTTCCATTTTCCATTTTCCATTTTCCATTTTCCATTTTCCATTTTCCATTTTCCATTTTCCATTTTCCATTTTCCATTTTCCATTTTCCATTTTCCATTTTCCATTTTCCATTTTCCATTTTCCATTTTCCATTTTCCATTTTCCATTTTCCATTTTCCATTTTCCATTTCCATTTTCCATTTTCCATTTTCCATTTTCCATTTTCCATTTTCCATTTTCCATTTTCCATTTTCCATTTTCCATTTTCCATTTTCCATTTTCCATTTTCCATTTTCCATTTTCCATTTTCCATTTTCCATTTTCCATTTTCCATTTTCCATTTTCCATTTTCCATTTTCCATTTTCCATTTTCCATTTTCCATTTTCCATTTTCCATTTTCCATTTTCCATTTTCCATTTTCCATTTTCCATTTTCCATTTTCCATTTTCCATTTTCCATTTTCCATTTTCCATTTTCCATTTTCCATTTTCCATTTTCCATTTTCCATTTTCCATTTTCCATTTTCCATTTTCCATTTTCCATTTTCCATTTTCCATTTTCCATTTTCCATTTTCCATTTTCCATTTTCCATTTTCCATTTTCCATTTTCCATTTTCCATTTTCCATTTTCCATTTTCCATTTTCCATTTTCCATTTTCCATTTTCCATTTTCCATTTTCCATTTTCCATTTTCCATTTTCCATTTTCCATTTTCCATTTTCCATTTTCCATTTTCCATTTTCCATTTTCCATTTTCCATTTTCCATTTTCCATTTTCCATTTTCCATTTTCCATTTTCCATTTTCCATTTTCCATTTTCCATTTTCCATTTTCCATTTTCCATTTTCCATTTTCCATTTTCCATTTTCCATTTTCCATTTTCCATTTTCCATTTTCCATTTTCCATTTTCCATTTTCCATTTTCCATTTTCCATTTTCCATTTTCCATTTTCCATTTTCCATTTTCCATTTTCCATTTTCCATTTTCCATTTTCCATTTTCCATTTTCCATTTTCCATTTTCCATTTTCCATTTTCCATTTTCCATTTTCCATTTTCCATTTTCCATTTTCCATTTTCCATTTTCCATTTTCCATTTTCCATTTTCCATTTTCCATTTTCCATTTTCCATTTTCCATTTTCCATTTTCCATTTTCCATTTTCCATTTTCCATTTTCCATTTTCCATTTTCCATTTTCCATTTTCCATTTTCCATTTTCCATTTTCCATTTTCCATTTTCCATTTTCCATTTTCCATTTTCCATTTTCCATTTTCCATTTTCCATTTTCCATTTTCCATTTTCCATTTCCATTTTCCATTTTCCATTTTCCATTTTCCATTTTCCATTTTCCATTTTCCATTTTCCATTTTCCATTTTCCATTTTCCATTTTCCATTTTCCATTTTCCATTTTCCATTTTCCATTTTCCATTTTCCATTTTCCATTTTCCATTTTCCATTTTCCATTTTCCATTTTCCATTTTCATTTTCCATTTTCCATTTTCCATTTTCCATTTTCCATTTTCCATTTTCCATTTTCCATTTTCCATTTTCCATTTTCCATTTTCCATTTTCCATTTTCCATTTTCCATTTTCCATTTTCCATTTTCCATTTTCCATTTTCCATTTTCCATTTTCCATTTTCCATTTTCCATTTTCCATTTTCCATTTTCCATTTTCCATTTTCCATTTTCCATTTTCCATTTTCCATTTTCCATTTTCCATTTTCCATTTTCCATTTTCCATTTTCCATTTTCCATTTTCCATTTTCCATTTTCCATTTTCCATTTTCCATTTTCCATTTTCCATTTTCCATTTTCCATTTTCCATTTTCCATTTTCCATTTTCCATTTTCCATTTTCCATTTTCCATTTTCCATTTTCCATTTTCCATTTTCCATTTTCCATTTTCCATTTTCCATTTTCCATTTTCCATTTTCCATTTTCCATTTTCCATTTTCCATTTTCCATTTTCCATTTTCCATTTTCCATTTTCCATTTTCCATTTTCCATTTTCCATTTTCCATTTTCCATTTTCCATTTTCCATTTTCCATTTTCCATTTTCCATTTTCCATTTTCCATTTTCCATTTTCCATTTTCCATTTTCCATTTTCCATTTTCCATTTTCCATTTTCCATTTTCCATTTTCCATTTTCCATTTTCCATTTTCCATTTTCCATTTTCCATTTTCCATTTTCCATTTTCCATTTTCCATTTTCCATTTTCCATTTTCCATTTTCCATTTTCCATTTTCCATTTTCCATTTTCCATTTTCCATTTTCCATTTTCCATTTTCCATTTTCCATTTTCCATTTTCCATTTTCCATTTTCCATTTTCCATTTTCCATTTTCCATTTTCCATTTTCCATTTTCCATTTTCCATTTTCCATTTTCCATTTTCCATTTTCCATTTTCCATTTTCATTTTCCATTTTCCATTTTCCATTTTCCATTTTCCATTTTCCATTTTCCATTTTCCATTTTCCATTTTCCATTTTCCATTTTCCATTTTCCATTTTCCATTTTCCATTTTCCATTTTCCATTTTCCATTTTCCATTTTCCATTTTCCATTTTCCATTTTCCATTTTCCATTTTCCATTTTCCATTTTCCATTTTCCATTTTCCATTTTCCATTTTCCATTTTCCATTTTCCATTTTCCATTTTCCATTTTCCATTTTCCATTTTCCATTTTCCATTTTCCATTTTCCATTTTCCATTTTCCATTTTCCATTTTCCATTTTCCATTTTCCATTTTCCATTTTCCATTTTCCATTTTCCATTTTCCATTTTCCATTTTCCATTTTCCATTTTCCATTTTCCATTTTCCATTTTCCATTTTCCATTTTCCATTTTCCATTTTCCATTTTCCATTTTCCATTTTCCATTTTCCATTTTCCATTTTCCATTTTCCATTTTCCATTTTCCATTTTCCATTTTCCATTTTCCATTTTCCATTTTCCATTTTCCATTTTCCATTTTCCATTTTCCATTTTCCATTTTCCATTTTCCATTTTCCATTTTCCATTTTCCATTTTCCATTTTCCATTTTCCATTTTCCATTTTCCATTTTCCATTTTCCATTTTCCATTTTCCATTTTCCATTTTCCATTTTCCATTTTCCATTTTCCATTTTCCATTTTCCATTTTCCATTTTCCATTTTCCATTTTCCATTTTCCATTTTCCATTTTCCATTTTCCATTTTCCATTTTCCATTTTCCATTTTCCATTTTCCATTTTCCATTTTCCATTTTCCATTTTCCATTTTCCATTTTCCATTTTCCATTTTCCATTTTCCATTTTCCATTTTCCATTTTCCATTTTCCATTTTCCATTTTCCATTTTCCATTTTCCATTTTCCATTTTCCATTTTCCATTTTCCATTTTCCATTTTCCATTTTCCATTTTCCATTTTCCATTTTCCATTTTCCATTTTCCATTTTCCATTTTCCATTTTCCATTTTCCATTTTCCATTTTCCATTTTCCATTTTCCATTTTCCATTTTCCATTTTCCATTTTCCATTTTCCATTTTCCATTTTCCATTTTCCATTTTCCATTTTCCATTTTCCATTTTCCATTTTCCATTTTCCATTTTCCATTTTCCATTTTCCATTTTCCATTTTCCATTTTCCATTTTCCATTTTCCATTTTCCATTTTCCATTTTCCATTTTCCATTTTCCATTTTCCATTTTCCATTTTCCATTTTCCATTTTCCATTTTCCATTTTCCATTTTCCATTTTCCATTTTCCATTTTCCATTTTCCATTTTCCATTTTCCATTTTCCATTTTCCATTTTCCATTTTCCATTTTCCATTTTCCATTTTCCATTTTCCATTTTCCATTTTCCATTTTCCATTTTCCATTTTCCATTTTCCATTTTCCATTTTCCATTTTCCATTTTCCATTTTCCATTTTCCATTTTCCATTTTCCATTTTCCATTTTCCATTTTCCATTTTCCATTTTCCATTTTCCATTTTCCATTTTCCATTTTCCATTTTCCATTTTCCATTTTCCATTTTCCATTTTCCATTTTCCATTTTCCATTTTCCATTTTCCATTTTCCATTTTCCATTTTCCATTTTCCATTTTCCATTTTCCATTTTCCATTTTCCATTTTCCATTTTCCATTTTCCATTTTCCATTTTCCATTTTCCATTTTCCATTTTCCATTTTCCATTTTCCATTTTCCATTTTCCATTTTCCATTTTCCATTTTCCATTTTCCATTTTCCATTTTCCATTTTCCATTTTCCATTTTCCATTTTCCATTTTCCATTTTCCATTTTCCATTTTCCATTTTCCATTTTCCATTTTCCATTTTCCATTTTCCATTTTCCATTTTCCATTTTCCATTTTCCATTTTCCATTTTCCATTTTCCATTTTCCATTTTCCATTTCCATTTTCCATTTTCCATTTTCCATTTTCCATTTTCCATTTTCCATTTTCCATTTTCCATTTTCCATTTTCCATTTTCCATTTTCCATTTTCCATTTTCCATTTTCCATTTTCCATTTTCCATTTTCCATTTTCCATTTTCCATTTTCCATTTTCCATTTTCCATTTTCCATTTTCCATTTTCCATTTTCCATTTTCCATTTTCCATTTTCCATTTTCCATTTTCCATTTTCCATTTTCCATTTTCCATTTTCCATTTTCCATTTTCCATTTTCCATTTTCCATTTTCCATTTTCCATTTTCCATTTTCCATTTTCCATTTTCCATTTTCCATTTTCCATTTTCCATTTTCCATTTTCCATTTTCCATTTTCCATTTTCCATTTTCCATTTTCCATTTTCCATTTTCCATTTTCCATTTTCCATTTTCCATTTTCCATTTTCCATTTTCCATTTTCCATTTTCCATTTTCCATTTTCCATTTTCCATTTTCCATTTTCCATTTTCCATTTTCCATTTTCCATTTTCCATTTTCCATTTTCCATTTTCCATTTTCCATTTTCCATTTTCCATTTTCCATTTTCCATTTTCCATTTTCCATTTTCCATTTTCCATTTTCCATTTTCCATTTTCCATTTTCCATTTTCCATTTTCCATTTTCCATTTTCCATTTTCCATTTTCCATTTTCCATTTTCCATTTTCCATTTTCCATTTTCCATTTTCCATTTTCCATTTTCCATTTTCCATTTTCCATTTTCCATTTTCCATTTTCCATTTTCCATTTTCCATTTTCCATTTTCCATTTTCCATTTTCCATTTTCCATTTTCCATTTTCCATTTTCCATTTTCCATTTTCCATTTTCCATTTTCCATTTTCCATTTTCCATTTTCCATTTTCCATTTTCCATTTTCCATTTTCCATTTTCCATTTTCCATTTTCCATTTTCCATTTTCCATTTTCCATTTTCCATTTTCCATTTTCCATTTTCCATTTTCCATTTTCCATTTTCCATTTTCCATTTTCCATTTTCCATTTTCCATTTTCCATTTTCCATTTTCCATTTTCCATTTTCCATTTTCCATTTTCCATTTTCCATTTTCCATTTTCCATTTTTCCATTTTCCATTTTCCATTTTCCATTTTCCATTTTCCATTTTCCATTTTCCATTTTCCATTTTCCATTTTCCATTTTCCATTTTCCATTTTCCATTTTCCATTTTCCATTTTCCATTTTCCATTTTCCATTTTCCATTTTCCATTTTCCATTTTCCATTTTCCATTTTCCATTTTCCATTTTCCATTTTCCATTTTCCATTTTCCATTTTCCATTTTCCATTTTCCATTTTCCATTTTCCATTTTCCATTTTCCATTTCCATTTTCCATTTTCCATTTTCCATTTTCCATTTTCCATTTTCCATTTTCCATTTTCCATTTTCCATTTTCCATTTTCCATTTTCCATTTTCCATTTTCCATTTTCCATTTTCCATTTTCCATTTTCCATTTTCCATTTTCCATTTTCCATTTTCCATTTTCCATTTTCCATTTTCCATTTTCCATTTTCCATTTTCCATTTTCCATTTTCCATTTTCCATTTTCCATTTTCCATTTTCCATTTTCCATTTTCCATTTTCCATTTTCCATTTTCCATTTTCCATTTTCCATTTTCCATTTTCCATTTTCCATTTTCCATTTTCCATTTTCCATTTTCCATTTTCCATTTTCCATTTTCCATTTTCCATTTTCCATTTTCCATTTTCCATTTTCCATTTTCCATTTTCCATTTTCCATTTTCCATTTTCCATTTTCCATTTTCCATTTTCCATTTTCCATTTTCCATTTTCCATTTTCCATTTTCCATTTTCCATTTTCCATTTTCCATTTTCCATTTTCCATTTTCCATTTTCCATTTTCCATTTTCCATTTTCCATTTTCCATTTTCCATTTTCCATTTTCCATTTTCCATTTTCCATTTTCCATTTTCCATTTTCCATTTTCCATTTTCCATTTTCCATTTTCCATTTTCCATTTTCCATTTTCCATTTTCCATTTTCCATTTTCCATTTTCCATTTTCCATTTTCCATTTTCCATTTTCCATTTTCCATTTTCCATTTTCCATTTTCCATTTTCCATTTTCCATTTTCCATTTTCCATTTTCCATTTTCCATTTTCCATTTTCCATTTTCCATTTTCCATTTTCCATTTTCCATTTTCCATTTTCCATTTTCCATTTTCCATTTTCCATTTTCCATTTTCCATTTTCCATTTTCCATTTTCCATTTTCCATTTTCCATTTTCCATTTTCCATTTTCCATTTTCCATTTTCCATTTTCCATTTTCCATTTTCCATTTTCCATTTTCCATTTTCCATTTTCCATTTTCCATTTTCCATTTTCCATTTTCCATTTTCCATTTTCCATTTTCCATTTTCCATTTTCCATTTTCCATTTTCCATTTTCCATTTTCCATTTTCCATTTTCCATTTTCCATTTTCCATTTTCCATTTTCCATTTTCCATTTTCCATTTTCCATTTTCCATTTTCCATTTTCCATTTTCCATTTTCCATTTTCCATTTTCCATTTTCCATTTTCCATTTTCCATTTTCCATTTTCCATTTTCCATTTTCCATTTTCCATTTTCCATTTTCCATTTTCCATTTTCCATTTTCCATTTTCCATTTTCCATTTTCCATTTTCCATTTTCCATTTTCCATTTTCCATTTTCCATTTTCCATTTTCCATTTTCCATTTTCCATTTTCCATTTTCCATTTTCCATTTTCCATTTTCCATTTTCCATTTTCCATTTTCCATTTTCCATTTTCCATTTTCCATTTTCCATTTTCCATTTTCCATTTTCCATTTTCCATTTTCCATTTTCCATTTTCCATTTTCCATTTTCCATTTTCCATTTTCCATTTTCCATTTTCCATTTTCCATTTTCCATTTTCCATTTTCCATTTTCCATTTTCCATTTTCCATTTTCCATTTTCCATTTTCCATTTTCCATTTTCCATTTTCCATTTTCCATTTTCCATTTTCCATTTTCCATTTTCCATTTTCCATTTTCCATTTTCCATTTTCCATTTTCCATTTTCCATTTTCCATTTTCCATTTTCCATTTTCCATTTTCCATTTTCCATTTTCCATTTTCCATTTTCCATTTTCCATTTTCCATTTTCCATTTTCCATTTTCCATTTTCCATTTTCCATTTTCCATTTTCCATTTTCCATTTTCCATTTTCCATTTTCCATTTTCCATTTTCCATTTTCCATTTTCCATTTTCCATTTTCCATTTTCCATTTTCCATTTTCCATTTTCCATTTTCCATTTTCCATTTTCCATTTTCCATTTTCCATTTTCCATTTTCCATTTTCCATTTTCCATTTTCCATTTTCCATTTTCCATTTTCCATTTTCCATTTTCCATTTTCCATTTTCCATTTTCCATTTTCCATTTTCCATTTTCCATTTTCCATTTTCCATTTTCCATTTTCCATTTTCCATTTTCCATTTTCCATTTTCCATTTTCCATTTTCCATTTTCCATTTTCCATTTTCCATTTTCCATTTTCCATTTTCCATTTTCCATTTTCCATTTTCCATTTTCCATTTTCCATTTTCCATTTTCCATTTTCCATTTTCCATTTTCCATTTTCCATTTTCCATTTTCCATTTTCCATTTTCCATTTTCCATTTTCCATTTTCCATTTTCCATTTTCCATTTTCCATTTTCCATTTTCCATTTTCCATTTTCCATTTTCCATTTTCCATTTTCCATTTTCCATTTTCCATTTTCCATTTTCCATTTTCCATTTTCCATTTTCCATTTTCCATTTTCCATTTTCCATTTTCCATTTTCCATTTTCCATTTTCCATTTTCCATTTTCCATTTTCCATTTTCCATTTTCCATTTTCCATTTTCCATTTTCCATTTTCCATTTTCCATTTTCCATTTTCCATTTTCCATTTTCCATTTTCCATTTTCCATTTTCCATTTTCCATTTTCCATTTTCCATTTTCCATTTTCCATTTTCCATTTTCCATTTTCCATTTTCCATTTTCCATTTTCCATTTTCCATTTTCCATTTTCCATTTTCCATTTTCCATTTTCCATTTTCCATTTTCCATTTTCCATTTTCCATTTTCCATTTTCCATTTTCCATTTTCCATTTTCCATTTTCCATTTTCCATTTTCCATTTTCCATTTTCCATTTTCCATTTTCCATTTTCCATTTTCCATTTTCCATTTTCCATTTTCCATTTTCCATTTTCCATTTTCCATTTTCCATTTTCCATTTTCCATTTTCCATTTTCCATTTTCCATTTTCCATTTTCCATTTTCCATTTTCCATTTTCCATTTTCCATTTTCCATTTTCCATTTTCCATTTTCCATTTTCCATTTTCCATTTTCCATTTTCCATTTTCCATTTTCCATTTTCCATTTTCCATTTTCCATTTTCCATTTTCCATTTTCCATTTTCCATTTTCCATTTTCCATTTTCCATTTTCCATTTTCCATTTTCCATTTTCCATTTTCCATTTTCCATTTTCCATTTTCCATTTTCCATTTTCCATTTTCCATTTTCCATTTTCCATTTTCCATTTTCCATTTTCCATTTTCCATTTTCCATTTTCCATTTTCCATTTTCCATTTTCCATTTTCCATTTTCCATTTTCCATTTTCCATTTTCCATTTTCCATTTTCCATTTTCCATTTTCCATTTTCCATTTTCCATTTTCCATTTTCCATTTTCCATTTTCCATTTTCCATTTTCCATTTTCCATTTTCCATTTTCCATTTTCCATTTTCCATTTTCCATTTTCCATTTTCCATTTTCCATTTTCCATTTTCCATTTTCCATTTTCCATTTTCCATTTTCCATTTTCCATTTTCCATTTTCCATTTTCCATTTTCCATTTTCCATTTTCCATTTTCCATTTTCCATTTTCCATTTTGTCTTATTCAGAGAAAATAACATTCAAAATTAATTTTTAGTTGAAAAATAATTCAAGTTGTCCAAAGCATACTTTACCCCTCGGCATGATACTGTACCTTGATGTGGTCCGTGGGCCCTTCCACCAAAGCAGTATTACAATTATTTTCTTTTTAGTTAAGCTACATTGTGATCAATTTTAGTACTTAACTTGGCGACCTTTATTATCCACTGCCATGGTCAAATAATATACAATGTGAGTTTAGGGCCCAATTCTCTCTGCAGGCACCCTTCTTTTGTTGTTATATTTTCAATTAGATCCATGCTAACACTCACTAACACAAATTGCTTATTTTCTCATATACACTAATAATCTCTCATTCCAAACGTACAAACGTGGCCTACGCGATAACACAAACCTGGTCACAAATACGAACACCCGCGATCTCGCCAATATTCAAACACCCCGATTGATTAGGTGAACGTTGGAACCTAAGAACCTAAGCTCGCGCAATCATGAATCGGTCACGTCCGGAAGTCTCCGCCCTTGATCCTAGCAGCCCAAATTCATGCCTTTAGTTGGACCAATAGAAATAAAAAACTAGACAAGACGTTCACGCGCGATCATTGAAGAATACGCGAACATGCGAATGGCCACACGCTTATAAAAATAATGTGTCCACGCGAAGTTACATACATACTAACACACGCGACAAAAACGTTCACATACAGACGCTCGAGTCCTTCGCGATCATCCACGCACGACCACACCCACGATCTCGTAAAAAGTATAACACCCCGGTGACTAAGTGAATGGTTTAGCACTTATAAATAAACAATCCCGATCTTGAGAGTGAATCTCCAAATGCCCGTGTTCGCGCCGTCATGAATCGGTTTCATCCGGAATCCTCTATTCTCGGCCCTAGTAGCATAAGTCCAATGCCTTCAGGTGGACCAATCGAAAATATAATGCTCATATGCACTAAACTACATAAAAATCGAATGTATGCAAACAAAGTCACATATACGCGACAAACAAATATAAAAATGCTTGAGCTCTTCGCGACCATCTACGCAACCTATACCCGCGCTCTTCCAGACATAACATCCCGGTGATATGAACGTCTCAGTACTTGTAATTACTCAAACGCAGTCTCAAGCGTGAACCTACAGTCCCCCGCACTCGCGCGATCATGAATCGTTCACGTCCGGAAGTCTCGATCCTCGATTCCAGAAGTCTAGGTCTATGCCTTCAATTGAATCAAAAAAAAACTCTCATATACACTGGAAAACACGCTCCGTGGCGACATGACCGGGAAATCTAGTGATATGGAGTAACTCACTCCCTGTCAGAATGTGATCCCTACACCGAAAACTAAACATCAGAATGACGGTCCGTGTGGCACATACACACGAGCACACGCGACAAACACGTCAACAAACGATACTTCAGCTCTTCGCGATCATCTACGCACACCTACATTCGCGATCGCAACACTCCGATAAAAACGTGAACGTTTTAGTACTTACGAAATTACAAACGCGCGCGATCATGAATCGGTCACGTCCGGAAATCTTTATCCTCCATTGTAGTAATTTAGGTTCATACATTCAGTTATACAAATCGAAAAATAAAGCTGATATCCACAAGGTAAGGGGGATGCCAGAGTGAACGCGATTCGCGACGCGACGCGATGCGAAGCGATTTTTGACAGAAAACGATTCATAATTCCGCGATTTCCAAGAGAAATCGAGAGAAATGGTGCATTTTTAATTGGATTTGACAGCACAATTTCAATGATTAGATTGTGCGTTTTATGTATTTGAAAAGGCTCGTTTGTAAATTTTTAGTTTGAAGTATTAAATAAATAGTTTTCAAAATATGTCGTAAAAATAATGGTGCCAAATTATATTGGACACAGCTTATAGATTTTATTTCTTAGTAATAGTATATTTTATCATAATAGAATAACCAAAATGTAAAAAATCAAATTGCGATAGGTCGAATACAGATTATATTCGAATTTCTTCTCAAATCATTGTCAAGTCTATGGAAATTAGAGCAATTAAATGTTTATTATGTTTCTCTATTGTAGGGTAATAAGTAAGACTCGAACGTTCTGACAGAAGAATTTTCCTAATAATGACATTGATAAGCATTCGTTCAGAAAATAAATCTAGTTGCGTCCTTCTCAAATGGTAAAAGTCATAGTTTTAATTCACTTTTTAATGCAGACTGCAGACAATTATTTTTTGAAGCGCGGTTGCGGTAATACCGCGCGGTAGAAGCTCATTTCCCGCACCGCATCCGCGGGAAAAAGGGTCTCACCGCACCGCAGTTTTTGCGGTGCGGGTGCGGTAAATACCGCGCGGTTGCGGTAATTACCGCAACCGCGACGAACCCTAGTCAAGGCATTGGAAGGATTTTTTGAAATCCTACCAAGTCAACTAGAAACAATGGAGGTAGCTGATACCTTCACTGGGCGATCATCAAGTGCTCCTGTCTCGCTTCCCACCAAACGATATAAAAAGAATAACGAAAAGAACGCTCAAGCAGAATATCTTTTAGAGGTTGAGCAAAGGAAGCTAGAACTGCTTGATATAAAACTTTCAGAGATAGCCCGCTACCCCATGTAAAGAAATCCCCTAGAGAAGCTTCGGCTTCGAATTGTGCTGCAACAGACAGGATTGTGTGTGGGCTTTTGAACGTTTTGTAAGAAATCTTCACTCTTCCTAATAACATCTATACATCCTTCCCTATCAATGATAACATTGTGACAAATACAGAAAGCTTTGGTAGTATCTTAGGCCGTTTCTTTCAATTGGTTTCCATAGCAGTCTCCATTTAGCATTTATTGCCCCGACAGCACACTCGATCGATTTCCTTGCTCTTGAAAGACTAGAGTTAAAATATTCTTCTGAAACAGTGATATCTCGTTGAGCATATAGTCGCAAAACATGTTTTAACAACGGGTGAGCTTCATCATGGATATGTTCGATTCCGGGGAGATTACTTTCTGATGGAATGCCTAGTTGTCCCGATTCCATCAAGTACAACCAAAAAAACTTTTTGTAGATGTAGAACATTGTCCTAGAAAGTGGCGGATATTGCACTCGAATGTGCTTTCTATCAATGCTGCCACAACAATGGGGGAAGCTCCACAAAGTCCAGTAATCTTGCGCACTTTGTATAAATAAATGTTGGGTTAGCTGTGGCATATGAATTGGCTAAAGCTTTATCCATAATGCAAGACAGGTCTCCTTGATGATTTTAGCGGCCGTAGATCTTCCAAAACGAAACGTGTAGGATGGTGCATTGAACGACAAACCCGTTGCCAGAAGCCTAGAAATATTGCACTGTATTGGTTCTTAAATAAAACTATTTAATAATTCAATCTAAAAACAGCTTATAAATTTTGCTAATATGCCACGATATATCGTAGGGATTGTAGAATTAATTTGTGGTATTCTACAAATTCAACATTATTTTTTAAGGGATGATTGCTTTGCAATTCGTGAAGACATACTTCGACGGGGAAGGGAGAGCATTACCTTAGCGTGATTATAAGTTTCTCTCGTGGTTCTATGGGAGTTTTAATAACGTTGGTCCACTCTTTAGTGAGAACAACTTCAATATGGCTTAAAATGTAATCAAACGTTTCGATGGTCACACGGGTATAGTTGCGAAATTTTTTTGGATAATTTAGCAAATCTTGGTGCAGGTGGAGATACGTCTTCTCTTTTCCTATTGATCGGATGAATTCCAAAATCTTTATGGTGTCTGAAAAAGAAATCGCGTACGCATTCGGACATGAAATATTTTTCGTCTGAGCTCATTTTCACAGAAACTTTTCAGCTCGCAATCCGTTCGACACTTCAACGCAATTTTTGTTTACGTATAACGCATATGACCATCGCTTCCAGTCGCGTTCACTCTGGCTATCATGTCGTGTTGGAAATCGCACGCAGTTTGCATCGCATCGCGTCGCGTTACGCATCGCGCCCACTCTGGCTTCACGTTCCTTGGCGACATGACTGAGAACTCTAGTGATGTGTAAGAACCCACTTTTTTCTAGAATCTGAACCGCACACGAAAAATTAAGTTCAGATTCACGGTCCGCGCGCGATTATTCTAGAATACACGCGAATATGCGAAAGCAAACGGCATTTATATAGAATTTATGCACGCGAAGTTAGCACACGCGAAGTTAGCACACGCGACATACAAAGGCACACGCGATCGAACACGTTAACTTACAAATGCTCGAGCTCTTCGCGATGATACACGCGATCGCGAGTCCCTACGCCCGCACATACCTGAACCGTACAATGAATATCACATTCAGAATCACGGCCCGCTACAATTGGCCTAAAGCAGTGTTTTAGTGGGAGACATTGCCTGTCTCGTCTGCAAAGCCCTTCCGAGAACCTAGCTCTACAGCTCCAGTAGGACAACTCTCGAAAAAAAAAAAAATGTTTAAAACTAGGAGAATCACTCATCGAATTTTTGTAAAGAAGGCAAACTATTCATAGAAATGTGTTACCAGGGGGATTAATTCCAACAACAGCATGGCAAAGACCGCATCAGGGAAAGGGAAGCTAGGGCGGACAACGATGATAGGGTAAAAAAGAATGCAAACTTGCAGCATTATAGCAAACAGAAGATCACTGCCATGAACTGGTATCACGATTGTCCCCCTTACTCACATAGAAGCCTTCAAGGCCCAGAGTTCCACATAGCTGTTAATATTAGGTTTCCATTCGTCTGGCATTTGATTTCGTGACAGTCTCTTGAAAGGTTTTTGAGAATGGCAGAAAAAATAAGCGGGTAACTAAACTTAAATTAGAATCGTTTTTATCAATAGATAGATGAGGGAGATAAAAGGACGATCACTGATAGCCAACACATCTCGAACCGGCAGGTTGTGTGGTCTTCCTCCGGTCCCGGAGGGAATGGTTTAGTGCACGCCCAGACAACATGTTCGATGTCACGATAACCGATGTGGCCAAGGGAGTACGATCGGCGAGAAAAGATAATAAAAATTTGTTGTTGTTTTGCAAAGACTGCGATCTTGTCGGCAAATTGACGAGGGCAGCCAACCCAACGGATTTTTCATACACACCCTATTCCGACTTAGAATCGATTATGTCATTTAAGCTGTATCCAGCTGGTTGGTCTGAAATATGCTAAAACGTGTTGCCAAAATCGAATCTATACTGTACTTAAAAATCAGGCAATGCATTTATTAATTATATTAGTAAAGAAGTCACACATATCCACAAGAAAAGTCATTATCATTCGCATAAGATCACCGGATAAATTAATTCGACAATGAATAAGCTAATGAGTTCATCGCGGCATATTTTTTGTACTTACCTGCTTGCTAGCGCTCTCCACTATCATGACAAGACAAATCTACTCTACTCTAATTTCGATTTTATTACTGATGGAGTGTATATTTTAACACGTTTGTTGATTACCACGAAAGTATAAATATATTACATTCTCTGGTGAGAGAAACGATCATCAGTTGGATCGATAAAAATAATTCTCACGCATTTTAAGGAGATGAAGAATTGTGCGACTTCTCATCCAGGAAAAGTTGGATATCAAATTAGCTTATTCTCGCGCATTACGTGGCAAACATCCAACTAGTGTCTGTCTTCGTCTGTCAGTGCAACTCAACATTTTGCAGAGAAAAGAAAACAATTCATTGTATGATAATATTTTATTTGTTATGAATTGAATATACAGGAATTGTCCAAAAACTATGTACTTATCAGTAATCCAATCTATAATTAACAACTATGTGCAGTTTACCTAATCTTTCTTAAGAAAAAGTCATTTTCCCAATTTCAATTCTGACTTCATCCCATGTATTGAATTAATAAATTAGTTGGAGCACATCCCAAAACCGTCGATAGGCATGATGACGATAAAACAAATCCCCAAACAAATCCGGGATAAACGTTCCCGAGACAACACCCGGAGTGGCTTCCCGATTTCCTCCCGATCGGCATTGACTGTAGTGTAGTGGGAAGAACGTGAGAGATGTGATTCATTTTCCCTAGGACTCTTAATTGCTTTCGCTCTATATAGTGCTGCCTAGTGCCAGTATATTGGAGCAATTTTCTGTTTGATCGGCAAGATCGGATACGGCAAAGGGAACCGAACGGAAAAAAATCTCTTCCTCCCCCTTCCCCAGCAGGCAGGAGGAAGTACAGGTAATTCAATTAGTATGTGCCACATAAAAGCCGATCGATGTTCCTCCGGGCGGTGCAATTATACCGAAACGATGATGTTGCAGTTTTTTTTGTGCATCATTCGTTTTTCCTAGTACATATACATTTGCCGGTTAGATTTTTCCTCCCGTTACTTCCTCTATGGCTGTCTGTATACACACTCACACGGTCATGCTCAATCAGAGTGTTGTAACCGGTAATTGAGGGGAAATCAATAAAATTAGAGTCGTGCCGGTGCGGAATCGCCTGAAGTCGTTCTGTTTTCTCCTTGCTTGCTTGGATGTTTTTTCGTTGCGCACAAATAATGATGGGGAAAAATGTTCGCCGGTTGGTCATTGGAAGTAGAGGATCGAGGAGGCTGATGTTTTTCTGTTCCTTCAGCGTTCGATTACAAAAATGGATCATGAATAAGCTGTTTATTTCGTTTTGTGAATAGAGACGGTAGGGGAATATGATTACTAATGGTGCCGAAAGAGGATAATCTCCGTGATTCGGTAATGTACGTGTTTATTCTGTAGCTAATTTAGGTTAAACGAGCGCTTCATAGTTTGATTGTTAGGCACAACAGTTCCTGATGCGATATTCGAATTTGGGTTATTGGGAAACATTTTAAATGTAATTGCACAGAATTTTCACGATCAAATGTTTTTATGCATTATTCATAGGCAAATTGCCACTTAAAGAGGCATCAGGAAGGAAAACGTCAGAATTTGAAACGTACTTGCCTGATAACACACGCTGGAAGACCCTATCGCCAACCTCGACGGCTTCGCGAGCCGGAAACGGTCGGGTAACTGTATACGTTGCATCCCGGTGTCTCCAAATTCGATCGAAGTGTGCCGTTATCGCTTTGCTCAGCGGAAAAGAAGAACACTAGACTTGCACAGTTTCCGGCCCGCAGAAGATCGACGACTTTAATGACAGCCTTAGACTACCACGATAGTACACAGTGTCGCCTCGGTTGGTCCTCCTCGGACACGCAGGAAATGCTTAAAAATGGGTTAGTCTTTCAGGTCGTTTTCGGTTTCAATTTCAAGAGATGCCAGTACACTGGTTAGAAGAAAGACGATCATTTAGTTTCGCTCTGGTGTGAGTCAGCACAACAAAGGCAGCAGAGGGGACTTCCAAGAACGATAAAAAGGAAAATAGAGGGGATATATTTGTAAATTGATTGTTTTCAGGAATAAGTAGATGAGGGACATATAGGGAAGATCTCGGCTTACCAATATGCTTGCAATTGCTTCCTCGGGCCCGAAAGGAATTCAATAACTGAGACCTGGTGCCACAATATTCGGCGTACGTCCAAGCAATATGCTCGATGTCGTGATTACCATCTCCACAAGTACAGAGACCACCTAACATTTAACCTAACGGTCATTCGCCTACGGAATCAAGAAATATATAAATCGTAAAGATTACATTTCAATTACGGACTACCAGAACAGACATTGTCGATCGAAGATCTGAGTCAGAGATATAAGCACCTCGAAAGACTTCCTATTCAATCATATTACAGAATCGCTCCCAGAATATTGATCGGGATGAACAACTGTCGACTCGGGCATGTACCAGAGAAGGCAGAGATAACGAGCCTTCAGCAGCTACAAATTCGACTGGGTTGGATTGTATCCGGTCATCACAACCAAATACAATTATCGATCACGCCGTTCATCGTTCGTATCATATCTGTGCTTGTAACGAAGGCCATGACGAGGACCTACACTCAGCCGTTAAAGAATACTTCGCTTTAGACAGTATGGGAATAATTTCACCCCGCAAAATTCTACAATCAAAGGAGGAAGAGCGCGCCATACGTCTACTTGAACAGTGCACAAAAAACGGAAGATACGAAAGCGGTTTTCTTTGGAAGTACAACGACGTCCGGCTTCCGAACTCCAGATCAATGGCACTCACGAGAACGAATTGTCTAGAGAAACGAATGGAACGCGAACTAGAACTAGCTAGTATGCTCAAATCTAAAATAAGCGAATATGAGAGGAAAGCTTACGTACGAAAGTTGACCTCTGCAGAACTGAAAAGTCATCGCAATCGAGTGTGGTATCTACCGGGTTTTTCGGTCATCAACCCAAACAAACCAGGCAAGAATTGCATTGTTTGAGATGCCGCAGAGAAGGTTCGCGGAATATCTCTGCACTCGCAACTTTTGAAAGGACCCGACCTACTCAATCCTCTAGTTTCGGTACTGTATAAGTTTCGAGAATATAAGATCGCCATTACGGCGGACATACGCGAGATGTTCCACCAGGTAAGAATAAACGAGAATGATCAACACTGCCAGAGTTTTTTTCCCGCCGAAGAACCAGGGCAACCTGCTCCCCAGCCACAACCGAGTACTGCATGAACCTTAATTCCCACGTGCTGTAGAGGCCATCTCAAAGCAGCAATATGTAGACGTTATGCTGGCGAGCGTGGAGGAAGTCGAACAGGCCGTTAAGCTGGCGAAAGAACTCCGCCACATTCATTCTCATGCAGGATTCGAGATACAAAACTGGAACTCAAATTCCGATCACTTTCTAAAATTCAAATTCCGATCACTTTCTAAAAAAACTTGACGCACGTCGAATCGAGCCTCAGCATAGATTCAGAGACTGCCATCGAAAAAATACTCGGCATGTGGCGGGATACGAAAACAGACTGCTTCACCTTCAAGCTTTCCCCACGACATGATGGCGACCTACCCTTGGGACGAAAAATGCCAACGAAAAGAGAACTCCTTCGAACACTGAAGACTATCTTCGACCCACTGGGACTGATCGCCAACCTCCTAATGTATCTGAAAGTGCTTTTACAGGAAATATGGAGATCCGGTGTGGGCTGGGACGAGAATATTAGCGGCAATCTTCTGGATAAATGCGGTACCTTTGTGGATCCGACCAGTCCCTGAGGGTGTTAGCATAGGCTTGGCTGTTGCTGTTTGCGTTGGCGAGGGTTCCCGCTTCGGGGAAGGTGAGTCCTTGATCATAGTGTTTGATGCAGAATATGCGACATCAATTTCATCATCAGTCGGGTCTTTCTCGACAGAGGTCATTTATGCTCGAGCCTAGAGTGTCCGGTGCAAAGCGATAACGTACAGAATGCAATTTGAGGAATATAAATTGTCTGAGATACAAGGGAATACCTTAAGGACAAGAAACTAATTGTAAAGTACAAGGATAATTATACCGTGAAGGCGCATAATTCCGCGCAGTTCAGAATTCCGCGCATTTTGAACTATTTCTCAAATTGCAGAAGCAGGCTTCTTAAAATAATTGAACATGTAATACACATATGCTACTTATGTTTATCCATACCGACTGAGAAATTTTTTTGTTTCTGATGGCTCATATACCTCCAAAATAATAAAATAGAACGCTCGTCTTTGTGACCGCCATGTTGGCATATTGCCTTAGCGATCGCGTTAAGACCATAATGTAGACAGTATAACTAATTTGAAGTGATACGGTTAATTTTCATTTCCAAACTTGCAAAAAACAAAATAAAAATAATGCATTCAATAACAATTCATAAAACCCAAATGGTTAGCGCCCTTCTAAATACACACCTAGAAAAAAATCGTGTAAAATTACGTTTCCTGACCATGACACATACGAACATCAAAAATAACATAGTTTTACGTATGATTTTAATTTTACATGTCGGTGAATTTGGCGAGTCACGTAATTTTACTTTACTTTCTCATTTCGTCAATTACGGTTTGTTAGATTGTGGCAAGTTTGGAATTACGTCAACGATAAAATTCAGATTTTTTTTTGGTGTGTAGGTATTATCGCTAGAACTACAGTGCACGGAAAAAGATGCACTAGATTTAGGCGAACCTAATTCCGCCCATATATATTGTAGTCACGGCAAACAAGAAAATCATATAATACACTCTAGAAAACGTCAAAAAGCATTGCTTATGGTCCGGCAAGGACATTCCACCAAAAAAACTGCAAAAATTCCGTCAAGGTTATGTATAAAAGGTATCTTTCAGCGCCATCCAAACATATCTGGAAGAGTACCGAACCAGTTTTCAAACATCGAGCCGGAGTTTTCGAAGATTCGAACTAAACCAAGAAGATAAAAGAATACACGGAAAAAAATTTGTTACCAAAGTCGTGAATAATGTGCCATGAATTCTGGAACAATCACGTTTTTACGTTACGAAAACAGGACCATGAACAAAAATCACGTGTAATTATGTTCAATTTCCCTTCAGTAACGCCCGCATAACGCTTTCATTAGTGGAAACATTTGTTTTTGTTTTGTGAACTTCAGTCACGCCAAATCGATTTTCTGTACGTGAACTAGTTCACAACTTTATGAATATTATTGTTGATGCTTGAATTTTTCGAGAAATTCTAATGAACTACCCAAACCCAAATTTAAAGTAATTAAGCCTAATTGAATTAACTAAACACCTAAAATCTATAAACTAAACTTAATCGTGTGAATTTAGACAAGCAGTATTAATCTAAATCTTGCATAATAAACCGCAAGCAGATATCAGGAATCAGAATATATTGGCTCAAATGGCACGTTCCCCGTACATAGTCGGGGATTTGTGCCTTGCCGTGTGTTTTCATCATTTCCTGAGTGGAAGGAAAGGACAAGGAGGAGTGGGGAAGTAGAATTGGAAGGGTGGGAAAAATAACAGCACAAAACAAAAATAAACAACAGGTAAGTTAAACTCACAAGTAGTTCAACTTGCCTGCGAATAATCCTAAAGCTCTTTACCACATTGGATAAGAAACTTTAGTATGTCTCTGAGTTTCAGTCGACCAAACATGGTTTCATCTATATAAGGACGGCTGAAGACTCGTAATCGCAATTGCGCTAGCGCTGGGCAGTTGCATATCAGATGATATGAAGTTCCGTAGTCGGATTCACAAAGATCACATGAAAAAGACTCAGCGCGCTGAATAGTTGCCATGTGATAATTGAGTTTGCAGTGGCCGGTTAAAGCCCTGGTCAGCATGCCGCAGTGGAGCTTCGAAAAATGTAAGAGATTTTTCGAAACCACTGGGCATGGTTGTTCTAGAAACGCCTTTGTTTGGCGACACGTTTGTAGATTTCTCCAATAATTGCGGTGCTCGGACAAAGCCCAGGACCGTATTTTTTCCCTTATCCAACTTGTCGAAATTGGCAGGGCGGGCTCAGGACCAACGAAGTCAATCGCTGAACCTGCCCTGGCCAATTCGTCAGCCCATTCATTTCCAGTAATACCGCAATGTCCGGGCACCCAGACAAGGTAGATAGTGTTGACAATGCTTAGTTCTTCGATTTGGGTTCGGCACGCGATCACTAGCTTGGACCGGGATTTGTCTGAGCTAAGGGCCTTGATTGCAGCCTGACTATCGGAGCAGAAGTTTATAACTCTGCCGGACAAACTCAGTTGAAGGGCCGATTGCACCCCGCACATAATCGCAAAGATTTCTGCTTGGAATACAGTACAATATCTACCTAGTGAGTGAGATTGTTCCAATCTCATTTCACGACAGTAGACACCAGCACCAGCACGTCCCTCCATCAGAGAACCGTCAGTGTAACAGACTACTTGCGTTTGTTGTTGTCTTTCCATAAAGCCAGACAACCACTCCTCTCGAGAGGGAATCTTCACATGGAATGTCCTGTAAGGAAAACTACAAGTGAGTGTAATATCGCTGGGAGCAAGAATATCTTCACCCCATGTAACCATTTGTGACCACAATCGTATATGACTGGTAGCAAGATCAACATGATTACTGTTCCAAAGCCCAGTAACCTGCAGTCTGTATGCACATGATAGTGCTTCTTGTTTTAAGTGTATGTGTAATGGTTTGATATTTAGAAGTGCCTCAAGAGCAGCAGTCGGAGTCGTGGTGAAAGCACCAGTCAACGCCATGAGCGCCATTCTTTGCAGATGGTTTAGCTTTGACTGGACTGTCACCACCTCTCCCCTCTGCCACCACACAAGGCATCCGTATGACAGTATTGGACGTACAATTGTCGTGTAAATCCAATAGATGTATTTAGGTTTGAGACCCCAGGTCTTTCCAAAAGTTCGTCTGCACTGCCCGAAGGCCATGCACGCTCACGTAATTTTACTTTACTTTCTCATTTCGTCAATCACGGTTTGTTAGATTGTGGCAAGTTTGGAATTACGTCAACGATAAAATTCAGATTTTTTTTGGTGTGTAGGTATTATCGCTAGAACTACAGTGCACGGAAAAAGATGCACTAGATTTAGGCGAACCTAATTCCGACCATATATATTGTAGTCACGGCAAACAAGAAAATCATTTAATACACTCTAGAAAACGTCAAAAAGCATTGCTTATGGTCCGGCAAGGACATTCCACCAAAAAAACTGTGAAAATTCCGTCAAGGTTATGTATAAAAGGTATCTTTCAGCGCCATCCAAACATATCTGGAAGAGTACCGAACCAGTTTTCAAACATCGAGCCGGAGTTTTCAAAGATTCGAACTAAACCAAGAAGATAAAAGAATACACGGAAAAAAATTTGTTACCAAAGTCGTGAATAATGTGCCATGAATTCTGGAACAATCACGTTTTTACGTTACGAAAACAGGACCATGAACAAAAATCACGTGTAATTATGTTCAATTTCCCTTCAGTAACGCCCGCATAACGCTTTCATTAGTGGAAACATTTGTTTTTGTTTTGTGAACTTCAGTCACGCCAAATCGATTTTCTGTACGTGAACTAGTTCACAACTTTATGAATATTATTGTTGATGCTTGAATTTTTCGAGAAATTCTAATGAACTACCCAAACCCAAATTTAAAGTAATTAAGCCTAATTGAATTAACTGTATCGATTTTGTTGGCTATTTTCGACAAATTTGAGACTAAGAGAAATGAAAGCAATGAAATTGAAAGACGGATAGGTATTCTAGAGCGAATCAGTTATAAACTTAGAACGGAAAACTAGAACTAGGCAGGCTCATATGGGCATGATCGAAAGGAAATGTGAAGAATTCTTTGCCTTATGCAGAGTAGGAGTTGGGCGTTGCACCCAAGTCTACCGCATGGTCTATGGTAGAACATAACTCATCATCATGTTTTACCGCCGACACTGCCCGTCCCAGCCCCCGAAGGTGCCTACCGTTAAGACCATTTTGGACGCTATCGCTGCAGTTAATTGCGAACTTTTGTCATCGCAGCTGATTTGCGCCAACTCGGAACAGGATTTTTTGATAATTTTCTGTTTGCGAGAAAATTTGCATGTTTTTTGCTGAGGTGGTGGCGAGTGGCAATTTCGCGTAGATTGGTACGCTCGCGTCGGGAAGGATATTTCGTTCGATTTGCGTGCCATTCTCGGTCGTTCCGCGAAAAAGTTACATACCGCGACGGGAAGGATTTGTATCGTTCGATTTGTGTCATTTTTCGATTCCGTGTCGTGTAGGAACGGTACCCGCGTCGGGAAGGAGTTCGATTTTTCGATTCGTACCGTTTTCCCGTTTCCGATATTTAAAGTGGTGCTACTGAAGATCAGTGAAGTGTACAGTAATGGCGACCAAGACAGAAAAGAAGCTGTCAGAGTACGTGAAAGGGAATGGAAAGGGATTCTTGTAGTGCAGAAGGCAGTGGAGAAGTTTGCAGAGGATTTCGATTGCGATCGGGATGCCTGCCAAATTCCAATTCGCCTCGATTCACTGGACCGAATCTACAAGGTGTTCCTAGAGGTACAAGGGCAGATCGAGCTGTACGATAAGTCAGAGATGTTAGATACCCACCTGGAAGAGCGCATGGATTTCGAGACGCGGTATTGCAGAGTCAAAGGTTTTCTATTGTCGATTCGTGCTGCTGATCCCAACAAAACCATGCTGAACAGCACAATGGCGACCCCTGCTCACGTTTCTTCCTCGTTCCACCTACGCTTACCCAAGATCGACCTACCTAAGTTTAACGGCGATTTCTCGCGATGGCTCGCATTCCGTGACACATATACGTCGATGATCCACAACAACACAGATATGCCCAAGGTGCTTTGAGTTATAAGGTGATTCGTCTTTGACAGTAACTAGGTGAGGAGTGAGGTAAGCGTGCAGCATACTGCGGGGAAGCAAAATGACAGCGAACAACTTTGTTTACCGCCTGAAATCTAAGCAAACATATGGAGAGAAATAGTAAAGAATGTTGTTAGCTGTCGTTTCTAAAACCAACATGGCTGATCGGCGTTTTTGAGGATTGTATCACCTGGGAATGAAAACTCCTTGGATATGCCGACGGTTGCGAAGCTGCAGTACCTGTTGCAGTCACTAGAGGGAGAAGCCCGAAAACCATTCGAGTCCGTAGACGTAGAAGCGGACAACTACGCATCGACTTGGGAAGCATTGCTGAAGCGATACGACAACAAGCGGTTCCTGAAGCGTCAGCTCTTCCGAGCTCTGTACGACCTCCCACCGGTCAATCAAGAAAGTACCCATGAAATTCACGCTTTGGCTGACGATTTCCACCGGCATGTAAGGGCTTTGGCAAAGTTAGGCGAACCAGTTCATTATTGGGACACCCCGTTGGTATACCTCCTTTGTTACAAGCTGGATCCAACTACGCTACGTGCTAGGGAGGAGAAAACCAGCAATAACGACGATGTAACCCGCAGCCGTTCAAGGTGGCATACAAAGCAGCCACCGTTGAATTGAGCTCAAGTGCTCTGCCGTGTCTCGCCTGTCCGGAGAAGCATTTGCTCTTCCAATGTCCAGCATTTTCCGGGATGTCCATCTGCCAGCGTCGTGAGCTGGTTTCCCAGAAACGCTTATGCTGGAATTGCTTCCGTACTGGACACCAAGCCAGGAACTGTACCTCCGTGTTCTCCTGCCGTAACTGCTATGAAAAACACCAGTCCCTGTTGCACGATCCAATACCGTCGAACATGCAATATACTCCTGTCGTGGCAGCAAGCCAGCCTCTTCCCTGGACGTCCGCCATCGCTGACGCTTTCAGCTCGGTGAATTCGAACAGCCAAGTGAGCCTGTCGGTCCAGGCTGAACACAGCACAGTTTTGCTGGAAACGGTTTGCCTCCTCGTCGTAGATCGGAACGGCAAGGAAATACCCGTACGCGCACTTCTAGATTCCGGATCCATGTGCAACTTAATCACCAATAAGCTTGCAAATTCCTTGGATCTTCGACGCACCAAGGTGGATATCGCAGTAGCTGGTATAGGTGAATCCACCAAACATATCAAGTGCCAATTGACTGCTAGGATCAAGTCGAAGTCGACACCGTACTCCACCAAGCTTAAGTTCCTGATCCTCAAGAGATCGACGGTCAACCTTCCAACCGCTCCAATCGACATTTCTGCGTGGAATATTCCCAAGTTGTCGTTGGCACTTGATTGGCACCCCAGATTCCATATTTCATCCGACATTGACATGGTTGTCGGTGGTGAAGCGTACCACGAGCTGCATCCTGGCAGCAATCGTTCCCTGGGAGAGGGATTACCGTTGCTAATAGAAACAGTGTTTGGATGGACTGTTTCCGGGAAGATATCCATCGATCATCCCACCGTTCACCGCGTCTGCCATCTGACCACTGTCGATCAAAGCTCAGAACAAGAGGTGCAGAAATTCTGGGATCTAGAAGCTGTTGAGTCGTTTTCTGCGTATTCCGTAGAAGAAATACAGTGTGAAGAAACTTACGCTACTACCACCACTCGCGATTCGTCCGGTCGTTATCTCGTTCGTTTGCCACTCACCCATGATCCGCTAATCAATCTCGGCGAATCCCGAGCCATCGCCGAACGTCGTTTCCTGAGCCCTGAGAAGCGACTAGAGCGTGACATACCCACCAAGGACGCATACTGCAAGTTTATGGACGAATATGCACGAATGGCGCACATGAAGAAGCTCGCCGATCCAGTAGACGATGTGAACCCGCACTGCTACCTCCCGCACCATCCTGTGTTCAAAGAATCCAGCACAACCACGAAGGTCCGAGCTGTTTTCGACGCATCGTGCAAAACATCGTCAGGATTTTCCGTCAACAATAAGCAGCTCATTGGACCTGTCGTCCAAGAAGACCTGTTGTCTATCGTCATGAGGTTCCGCACACACCCGATTGCCATTGTAGCCGACATCGAGAAGATGTACCGACAGATTCAGCTGCATCCCGAAGACCGACCGCTTCAACGCATTCTCTGGCGTTCCAACCGCGACGATCCGCTCATAGCGTACGAGCTCCAAACCGTTACGTACGGTTTTGCATCCGCGCCATTCCTAGCAACTCGCACCCTCCTACAAGTTGCACAGGACGAAGGCGACAAGTACCCCGCCTCCGCTGATGCTGTGAAACAGGATTTTTACGTCGATGACTTTTTATCGGGAGCTGACGATGTCCAATCCGCAATCCGCCTTCGCCAAGAAGTTTCCGCCATGCTTACGTCAGCTGGCCTTCCGTTAAAGAAGTGGGCATCCAATTCCTCCGAAGTCCTTGCGCAAGTCCCGCAAGAAGATCTCGCTCTACTGCCACTGCATGATCTTCAGGACGAACAATCTGTATCCACCCTAGGACTCGTGTGGGAGCCTAAGTCTGATACGATGCGCTTCAAGGTCCAGTTGTCTCTACCAGCACCCGTTCTGACCAAAAGGAAGGTCATGTCCTACATTGCGCAGATCTTCGACCCACTAGGACTAGTTGGCCCGACAATCACCGTAGCGAAACTGTTCATGCAGCGTCTGTGTGGGCATTGAAAACCGACGCAGGAGATTCCTACGAGTGGGATCGTCCGCTACCTCCGCATCTCCAAGGCGAATGGAAGGAGTTCCATGGTACGCTAGACGCAATCTCCACAATCCGCATTCCCAGATTCGTGTCGCAGGTCAAGACCGAAACCATCCAGCTCCACTTTTTCTACGATGCTTCAGAGAAGGCATATGGCGCATGCTGCTACGTTCGGTCTGAATCCGCTGCAGGAATTCGGGTTCAGCTGCTAACGTCAAAATCCAAGGTCGCACCGTTAGCCACCTACCAATCGATTGCGCGCCTAGAGTTATGTGCCGCCGTGTTGTCGGCTAGTCTATATGAGAAGGTGATGAAGTCCCTTAAGACAGCGTGCGAAGTGTTCTTCTGGGTTGATTCGACGATCGTGCCCATCGCGCTGGAAAACGTTCGTGGCAAACCGAGTGTCCACAATTCAATCCACTACTGGATCTTGCTCCTGGCAGCACGTTCCCGGAGAATCCAACCCTGCAGACCTTATATCCCGAGGTGTCAATCCGGCCGATATCGTGAACCTCGAGTTTTGGTGGATAGGACCGCAATGGCTATCGGTTTCATCACACCACTGGCCACGCACTGTGCTGCCAGCGTGCGATTTGTCCACAATGCCGGAGAGCAAAGGCAACGTCGCCATGATGTCGGTAGCAGTTGCCAACCATCTTTCTCCGCTCGACTTTTCAGTCGCTACTCCAGCTTTACGAAGCTACGACGATCCATCGCGTATTGGATGCGATATTTCCGCTCTCTACGAGCTGCCGTCCAGAAGACGAAACCAGAGCCGTTTGAGTCTCTTTCCACACCTGATCTACGCGATGCTGATCTAGCATTGTGTCGAATTGCCCAACGTGAGATGTTCTCCAAGGAGCTATCCAAGATATCCCAACGTAATCTCCTTCCAGCATCGTTGAAGTGGCTGAAACCGGTGATGTATAAAGACGGTGTGATTCGAGTCGGTGGAAGACTCAAGCACGCCGCAGTTTCGGAAGAAGTGAAGCACCCGATAATGCTGCTTGCGAAGCACCCGCTATCCATGTTGTTGTCAGAGCACTACCACTACAATCTGCTGCACGTAGGACCACAGCTGACGTTAACCACGATGCGCCAGAAATTCTGGGTGATTGGAGGACGCGATCTCGTTCGCCGCGCATACCATCAGTGCCACACGTGTTTTCGTAGCAAGCCCCGTTTGATCCAGCAAACCGTAGCAGACTTGCCGTCCTCGCGAGTTTCGCCAACCAGACCGTTTTCCGTATGCGGTGTAGACTATTGTGGGCATTAAATCACCGATACGAAACCGTGCACCGACGAAGGCATACATTGCGATCTTCGTGTGTTTCTCCACCCGCGCTGTCCACATCGAACTAGTATCGGACCTATCTACGCCAGCCTTTCTGGCTGCCCTTCGCCGTTTCGTCGCCCGCAGAGGACGAATGAGGGAGATCCATAGCGACAACGGCACCGCATTCAAGGGAGCGTCCAACGAGCTCAACCGAATCCACCAGATGCTAAAGTCCGATCAAGGTGGACGAAAGCAGATCCTCGATTGGTATTCCGAGAATGAGATCACGTGGCGATTCATTCCACCTCGCGCTCCGCACTTCGGCGGTCTGTGGGAGGCAGCCGTCAAGTCAGCTAAGCACCATCTGCTGCGTGAGATCGGCTGTGTGAACGTCGGACATGATAACCATACTCACCCAGATCGAGATGTGTCTAAACTCCAGACCGCGATACCGTCCGATCCGTCAGACCTGGAAGCTCTGACCCCAGGCCATTTCCTGGTGGGAGCCAGCCTACAAGCCGTTCCAGAACCGTCACTTTGCGGTGTACCCGACAATCGACTTTCACATTGGCAGCTCACCCAGAAGCGTGTTTAAAGGATTTGGGCAAGGTGGTATCCCGAGTACCTTCAGCAGCTGCAGTCACGAGCCACGAAGCAGTACCCCAAGGTCACCATTGAACCCGGACGAGTTGTGGTGATCAAGGACGAATGTCTGCCGCCAACTCAATGGCCACTCGGAAAAATCATCCAGGTACACCCGAACAAGGATGGAATCGTTCGCGTTGTCACCCTGAAAACCGCCACATCCGATTCAGTTGTCCGTCCAGTCGTGAAACTGGCCTTGCTTCCGACACCGGAAACGCAGTCCACACCGTCTGATCCCAGTTCGGATGAAGAATAGAAGAAGTACAAGCAAGAAATGAATTTGAAGTATCCGTGCTACTTCAAGGTGGCCGGAATGTTGATGCGTGAACTTAAATTAAAAAGAACTACCTTGAACTAAGCCTAAATTTAAATTAATCTAAACCTAAATGAATTAAATCTAAACTTTAATTATAAACCATAGTCAATCAAACCTAATTAAGTGCAAAAAAACTACCACAAAAACCCCAAACCAAATAGATGAACCACCCTACGAATCCACTATGTTTACTGATCAGCATAATGAGCGATCGCAGAGCGAGAGTGCACCAAACAGTGAGCGCACAATACAACCAAACTATCAAGATATACGGGTAGACAGAACCGCCAGCTGTAGAAGACGGAATGTGTGAAAATCAGCTGACAAAGGCAGTTGACAATAATCCGTCGGTCGATCAAGTCAGTGCGTACCCCCGCTATAAATCCGTTCGTCGTGAGTGATAATTTAATCATCATATTCGAATTGTGAACTCTTCCCGCAAACAAACCCCGAGTGCAGTGAAATATAGCTAGTTTTCTAGCGAAGAAAGGACGATTTGACTTGCTAATTGTGGTGTAGTGTAAATCTACTATCCCTGTCCAAAAAGGGGGAAAGGTGCAGTGCCGGCAAAGAGGACGTTTAGTGCCAAGAAGAAATCGGTTGTACAGCATATTGGAAGCAGATTGAATTGCTCAGCGAAGATCTTTCTGGGCCGCCTACCACAGGCGGAAGCAAAACCTTCGAACGGGAAACCATCAAGTAAGTCGCCCCATCACGAACTGTGAATCCGGATTATAGATCCGTGTTCAACAAACCGCAGTAACTTGAAGAAATTCAATTTCGGTTAATCCGGAATATAGTCCTATAACTTTTCCCAAATCGCAAGCTTTATACTGCAATGAGTCAAACACAGCTCACAAGTGCATTGAAAACCTTCTGAAAAATAAATTAGAGTATTTCGTCAAATTCACGGTGCTTGTTGGAATTGAATGCACAGTAATAACAGCACGACATATAGAAAGGAGGTGCATAATAACAACCAGAGTATAAAATCCGAAGACGATTTTGTATAATACTTTCCGGGAACTTAGGCTATCGTTTTGTTTCGTTGTTATTTTGCCTTTCTCATATAGAAAGGTTATGCAATCACTCTGAAAAACGTCAACGTCAACTCAGTTCGTCGAGATCGGAAAAAGTCTGTATGTGTGTGTGTATGTATGTATGTGTGTGTATGTGTGTGTGTATGTGTGTGTGTATGTGTGTGTGTATGTGTGTGTGTATGTGTGTGTGTGTGTATGTATGTGCGTATGTGTCAAATAATGTCACTCATTTTTCTCAGAGATGGCTGGACCGATTTGCCCAAACTTAGTCTCAAATGAAAGGTGCAACCTTCCCATCGGCTGCTATTGAATTTTGGATCGATCGGAATACTGGTTCCGGAATTACGGGTTTCAGAGTGCGACCACACAGAAATTTCTCATATAAACTATAGGAAAAATTAAAAATAGAATTTTTATTTTTGATGTTAAATGTGTTCAAGGTGCATGAAACGTCGAGATTTGATGCAAACTCGAAAAAAAAATTGACCACGATTCACTTTTTTGGATTTTGGCACATTTTTGCCTTTCTCATATAGAAAGGTTATGCAATCACTCTGAAAAACGTCAACCTAATCCCGGCCGGAGGGCCAAATTTTTTTTTCGACTCGTTTAGGGTTTCTGGATTTTAACAGAGGCGTAGTTGATGGTTTACGGAGAGGGGTTACACCCCCCCCCCTCTACTGTTCGCGCCCCTCCTTTAAAAATCTCCTTAAATCACCCCTCAGACCACCACCCCATCCATCCATCTGAGTTGGAAACACCGTTGCGTACGGTCTAAACAGCGCGCGTTCTCGAATTTTACACGGTGTTTTTGGCGTGTTTTTCGCGATCGCCGCGATCCAATCAAGTGCAAAAAGACGAGTGAAGTGGTTCTTAAGTGACTAACAGCGAAAAATTGGTGCAAATCAGCGAAGAAACGGCTGAAATAAGTGCATTTTAGTTTACCCACGCGGCAATAAAACCAAAACAACCAGCCATCGCTGTGGCTGCCAGTGCGGTCGCCCGGCTAGTTTCATTCACTGGCTGTGCCGGCTGCGTGTGTGACGGTGACGGTGGGCTGGAAGCAAGTTTTTTTTTCGAGTTCGGAAAACTGACGAAAAGTTTTAAAAAAAGAAAAATATTTTTTTTTCTTGCTTGATCTACCAAAAAGAGTGGTACAGTGTGGTACAGTGCGAATTGGACGCCACAGTGCGTGCCAAAAGTGTCGAAACAGCGAAAAAAGGAAAAAATTGAAGTGATTTTTTTTTTGCACGTTTAATTCATTGAAGGCAACGTAGAAGAAAAAAAAAAGGTAGCTGCGATTCTGCCTGCCTACAGCGTGTCCCAAAAGTGTGGGAACACTTCGAAAAAGTTGACGTTGAAGGGGCAAATAAGGTAAGATCTTTCCTTTTCTTCACCTTTTTGTCCATTTGGCGTTGGTATCGGGTGACCGTGCCACATAGCAGTTTCCAACGTCTGGTGGCGTAAGCCAAGATGGCGGCCGCTAGTAGCGGTGATCCGGGAGGGTCAAGTCAAAGAAGATTGCCGGTATACATGGATCCGACGAACAAATTCGGCGAATTGACGTTCCTACAGCTGACAGGTAAAGACGGTGTACCTTTGCCAAGAAACCCGTTCGTCATTGGTAAATCGGTGGAGGTTGTCGCTGGAGGCCCAATTGAAGGTGCGAATACTGAAGCTCAAGGGACACGGTATACCCTTCGAGTTCGGAATCCAGTCCAAGTAGCCAAACTAATGAAAATGACCAAGCTAATTGACGGTACTGATGTTGTGGTTGAATCCCATCCGAATCTGAACGTAAGCAGATGCGTAATTTCCTGCTACGATCTGATTCACTTGGAAGAAAAGGAAGTCTTACAAGAAATTCTAAGCCAGGGAGTGATTCGTGTGCAGCGAATTACACGTAAAGAAGCCGAAAACAGAGTGAATACGCCAGCACTCATCTTGACTTTCTGCAAGACCACATACCCGGAATACATGAAGATCGGTTTGCTTCGCGTCCCAACTCGCCCGTACTTCCCAAACCCGATGCTCTGCTATGGTTGCTTTAAATACGGCCATACGCGTGTTCGATGTCCCGGCCCGCAACGTTGTCCTAACTGCTCTGGAGAACATCAAAGCGAAGAAAAATGTCGAGCACCCCAGTTTTGCCTAAATTGTAAGGGAGATCACCAACCAACAAGCCGCCAATGTCCAAATTACAAAAAAGAAGTAGAGGTCATCAAAATAAAAATCCGCGACAATTTGACATTCCCGGAAGCGCGCAAACGAGCTGAACAGCAGAATCAAGGAAGTTACGCCCAGGCTGCAGCGCAATCAAACGAGATCCTAAATAAACTGAAAGAGTTGGAGCTGACTATGAAGAAGAAGGATGAGCAGATCGTTAAGCTTCTGGCAGAGAACAAACGCAAGGACGAGAAAATTGAGCAAATGATGGCGTACATCAAACAACATTCCGCCAGCCAAGAAAAACCACAGCACAGCAAAGAACAAAAACCAACGAATCAGACGGCCGGGCCAATAACACGATCCAGGAACAACTCACCAGCGATAAATACGGACTCAAAACGAGGAAGACCACAGAAACAACACACCCCTTTCAGCAAACCAACGACAACCTCACCGGATAACTTAAGCCCACCACCAAAAAGAACCGCTGCCACTACCACCAACGAAAATATGGAATATTCAGACGATGAAATTGAGATTACCGAGACGCCTCCTAGCCAGCCTCTTCGATAATTCTCATTTTCATCAACGTTTGGATACCAACGACAACCCACGCACGAATACTGACTACGAGATAGATCGGTTTGGAAGAGAGGAAAGTGTAGTACTCCTTCCAACGCAAGCACAGCAGGATGAAGGAACTATCCGGGCCGTCATACCCCAACCCGTTGATAGTGAATTCACCTCTGTGGCCGATAGGAACACCGATTTTACCACTTCAACTAACAAAACTACAAACCAGAGCAACCCGATCGTCATCTACGAGAGAACGAGCATAACTACACAAAGTCTATCCCCAGTGCCGACCGCAGTCGGTGTTCGTGAGCATAATAGTGTAGTTTGTACGACAGCGGTTGGCACTGTGGGGCTGGACCTTCCCCAGGTCAGTTCCGAAGTTGTCAATCCCCTCGCAGGTACTGCTTGTTTTGATGTTCTTTCAGGTTTGAAGGACAACATCGACGATACGCTCCTTCGACATCACCACTTGCTATCGCCCGGAGAAGGCCCATCGAGGTCATCACTTCGAGATAGAACAGCTGTAACAACGAAAACTACACAAAGTCTTTCCCCAGTGCCGGTCGCTGTCGGCAATTCTGGAAGTAATCGTGTAGTAGTTTCGACAGCGGCTGGCACTGTGGGGCTAGACGTCCCACAGGTCAGTCCACCTTCAATTTATCTCCGAACGAATTCTGTTGCGGCTTCTACCGTTACAGATGCGACCAGCAGTAACCGGTTTGGGGAAGAAGAGAAGAAAGTAGCTTCCCCACTTCATCATGAAGGGATTGACCGGGGGGAAGAGGACTGTCCCTACTTCCCAGATATACAGTCCTCGCAATTCTCCTCCTGGCTTTCCGCCGGCGAAGATACACCGCAACAACAGCAGCAGCATCAGAGCACCGATATCCCGGTTGAAATCAGCGCAACCACGTCCCGTTACCAACGAAACACACCGGCAAGAACTCGCAGGCAATCACCTTCGCCATCAACATCGTCTTCGTCAGCGACTTTCGCCAATCGAGACAGCAGATGCTTCGCCCTTCAATGGAACATCCGGGGCCTGCGAACCAACATCAGCGAGCTTAAACAGCTGATTTGCGAGTACGAACCGAGCCTGATAGCGCTTCAGGAAACAAAAGTTGACAACCGAGTAGTCGCAGCAGATTTCATCGGCAACAACTACACTCTATTGCTGAAAACTGGGAGTTGTCGATACTGGCAACAAGGAGTAGGTCTTGCCATTCGGGATGGTGTACCCTTCGAACGAATTGATATCGACGACAGTATACAAGCTATCGCAGTTCGGATCCAACTGCCACAGCAAATGACGGTGGTATCGATCTACGTCCCTCCCAATACTCAACAGTGTCAAGAACAGCTGGGTGACTTCCTCGAAACGCTTCCACGTCCAGTGCTGGTACTAGGCGACTTTAACGCGCACCATATTTGCTGGGGTTCTACGAAATCTACCGCACTAGGCCACTTCATCGCCGAAAAAACGCTATCGGAACGATTACTCATCCTCAACGACGGATCGCACACTCGGATTGATCCAGCTACCGGTATCACTTCGGCTATTGACCTCTCGATCTGCTCCGAATCAGTGGCTTCGAAATTTGTTTGGCGAACACTTCCGGACACCCACAGCAGTGATCACTTTCCCATTCTCGTTTCCATTCCCGGACTGTCGACTATCCCAACGAAAAGACAGAAATGGATTTACGACCAGGCAGATTGGGCAACCTACGAGCGATTGACCGCCAACGCTATTCGATCGGGCGTCGAAATATCAATCGACTGTTTCGTTGACCGGTTGATTAGAGCAGCAAACACCGCGATACCTCGCACTACCGGCAGAGTCGGTCCCAAAGCGGTTCCGTGGTGGTGTCCGGAGGTGAAAGCAGCAATCAAAAATCGTAGAAAAGCACTTAGAGCACTGAAGCGTATACCAGCAGAGGACCCACGAAAAGCGGATGCACTGAAAAGCTTCCAGGAATCACGGGCAGCAGCGAGAAAGTCTATCCATGACGCCAAGAAAAAATCATGGGAAGACTTCGTCGCGAAGATATCTCCAAGTTCAACTACGTCGGAGATGTGGCAGACAGTGAACACGTTGAGAGGGAAACGCCAACACCGCCCAACTGTCATCAAGCGGTCCAATGGTTACACGGATAAGCCAGAAGAAATAGCTGAAGAACTGGCGCAACACTACAGCGAAAGATCCGCAACCTCCAGCTATTCGTCGTTGTTCCAGAGGAAGAAAGAAAAGGCCGAACGAAACCGCATAAACTTCTCGCCAGATAGCGATGATATTTACAATTCGGACTTCACCCTGAATGAATTGCTGTGGGCACTCGACAGAGGAAGAAGTGGCTCTTCAGGACCGGACTGCATCGGCTATCCAATGCTTCAGCGACTGTCACTGTCTGTGAAAACTGCCATGTTGGAACTTTTCAACAGAATATGGCGTAGTGGCGTATTCCCTCCCTGTTGGCGAACCGGAATCATCGTACCAATTCCAAAGCCAAGCTCGGATGACGCGGGTCCAGCTGCATTCCGTCCAATCACGTTAACTAGTTGTATGGCGAAGGTGTTCGAGCGAATTGTCAACCGACGGTTAACCACCGAACTAGAATCGAACGGGCGTCTCGACAAACGACAACATGCCTTCAGATCTGGTCGGGGTACTGACACATACTTTGCGGAGTTGGAGAGGTCATTACCCGACCGGGACGAGCACTGTCTGATAGCGTCGCTAGACTTGGCCAAGGCGTACGACACCACCTGGAGATATGGCATCCTACGAACACTGCAGAAATGGCAGATACGCGGAAGGATGATAAACATGGTCAACAGTTTTCTGGCAGAAAGAACGTTCCAAGTCGACGTAGAGGGGCATTTGTCGCCAGCACATCCGCTGGAAAATGGTGTGCCGCAGGGCTCAGTGCTCTCCGTGACACTATTTCTCGTGGCTATCCAACCCATCTTCCGCGTGGTCCCGAACTCCGTACAAGTGTTGCTATACGCCGATGATATTCTGCTTCTTGTGTGGGGAAAGAAAGAACAGTCGCTCCTTCGGAAACTTCAGGCCGCAGTAAAAGCCGTCGATAAATGGTCGAGAAGTGTTGGATTTACGATATCTGCAACGAAATCCAGCATCTTCTATTGCAGCCCTAACGTGCGCCGTGAACCCATGCAGGCGATAAAGGTAGATGGTGTAGCCGTTCCGACACAAACGCTGCTGAGAACTCTCGGTGTCACTCTCGACCGATCACTCAACTTTAAAGCGCATTGTAAAATGACGAAGAAGACGTGTGAATCCAGGCTGCGTATCTTGAAGATGATCGGTGCCAAGCTACCTCGTGGTCAACGCGCTTCTTTACTGCAAATCGGGTCCGCAATTGTTACCTCGCGACTCCTCTACGGTATGGGACTTGTAAGCAGAGGAGGAGATGCCGTCATCCAAACGCTCGCTCCTACATACAACAGGATGGTAAGGTTTGCATCCGGTGCATACGTCACGAGCCCTATCGTAGCCATTATGGCAGAAGCTGGAACCCTACCATTCGACCTACTCGTTCTTCAAAATATAGCCCGCTTGGCCATCCATACGTTGGGAAAAAGCAAGGATAATGCCGATCTCCCACTGGTACATCGAGCATCCGAACGTCTGACAGAGGTGATCGGTATCCCTCTTCCAGATATTTGCACTCGTACGCGTTTAGCTGCACGAAGATGGTACGAACCCAAGCCCCAGATCGTGTGGGACATAAAGAGACGTGTGAAAGCTGGAGACCCCCAGGAAATTGTTCGGCCTGCTTTTCAGGAGCTCCTAGCAGGTCGTTTCAACCGTTCAACTATCGTCTACACGGATGGCTCGAAAGATGACGATGCAGTAGGTGCGGGAGTGTATGGAGAATACTTCCAACAATCCGTTGGTCTTCCCTCGCCATGCAGTGTCTTCTCGGCAGAAGCGTTTGCAATCAAAACAGCGTTAGCAACACATAACACGGTCAGTGATTTGGTGGTTATGTCTGATTCGGCCAGTTGCTTATCGGCATTAGAAGCAGGCACATCGCAACACCCGTGGATTCAGCAGATTGAAAACATGTTACGAGGCCGTCCAATCAAGCTGTGCTGGATTCCGGGTCATGCTGGTATCCATGGCAACGAAGAGGCAGACCGCCTCGCTGGAGAAGCCAGGGGTAATGCCCCTTTACGAATAGCCGTTCCGGGAGAAGACGCGAACAACCAAATGAAAACAGCTATCCGAAATCAGTGGTTCCATCGATGGTCTGCGTCCACTGAAGTAAAACTTCGCGAAGTTAAGTTCGACACAGGGAAGTGGACTGACCGCGAGAATTCGGCCGAACAGCGAGTGCTTACCCGGCTTCGAATAGGGCATACCCGGCTAACACACGACTTTCTGCTAAAGAAAACCTCACCACCAGTGTGCGACTGCTGTGGGATCATTGTAGATGTCCGCCACGTGATCCTCCACTGCAGAAAATACGACGAAGTTAGACGAAAGCACAATATCGAGTCGACTAGTCTGCGAGCGGCTCTGCGCAACGACAGCAAAAATGAGGAGAGTATGGTAAAATTTCTCAAGGAAACTAACCTATTTAAAATGTTATAAAATTTTATTTTGATTTGTAACTGATAACTGCATTGTAAAATTTACAGGTAAAATATTTTTCTTCCGACACGAATGCACCCTTCCTTGGTGTAAAGTGTCGTTAATAAACAACAACAACAACAACAACCACCCCATCCAGTCCTCATACCCCTCCCTTTCAACCCCATCATCTTTAAACCACCACTGTATCACACTGCCCATGATCGCATATCAGTCCCATAATGATAGCATATCCCATAGAAAACGGGACAACTAAGCGATCATGGGTAGCACAAAGCATACCAATTTAAGCTGGGGAGTCGTTCGTTCATGGGACTTTCGCCCTCTTCACATACCCAGCCCCGCATGACAAAATGAGTTAGCAAGCAGATAACATTGATCTAATGCTGATTAGGCTAATGGAGTATGATATTTTTTTGTTTCAAGTGTTTCACCGTCGACACGTAGCTCATCAAGTTCGTGGCAGGCGAGCCATTGTGTGTAAGTGCAAAGTGTACTAAGAATGTAATGGACATTTCCACAATTATGTTGAACATGAAAAGCCTCCGTGCCATAGTTTAGAGAAATGAGAAAGGCACAATTGCACCGCTAGGTGGATTAAAACAGGTTTTTTCTTGTGTAACTAGGGGTTGCAACCGTTGCAACGGTAACAACAGGCTATTTGAAAAAATAACAGATTATTCAGTGTTACCGGTTTTATGCATTTTCTAACCACATGTCATATTTGACACTACCAGTTACCTGAATTACTGAGGGGTAGTCATATTTCCGATACACTTTTGGAATGCAAGTGTCTAGTCGTGTCGTTGGACAAACCCTCCCTCCCCCTTAGATAAGAATTCGTAAGATATTTTGAAACTCCCCCTCATCCCCATATTCCCTTACGTAATTAGTGTATGGCCCCCTACTATTGAGATCCGTCATTCGCTAGCGGAGTTATGAATTAAATAGCACGGTAACGTAATGAGAAATCGCGAATAAACTCCTCAAATCATGAACATCGTTTGACTGTCGACTGTTTATTCCCAAATTATGAACAAAAATCATAACAAAAACTAAACATGTCTAGGGAACAATAAAAATTCGAATGTAATGACATGTATATATTCGGGGTGAACTAGTTTTTTAGGAACAAAAATCGTTTCATGAAGTTTATTATTCACAATTACAGGAATTTGGTCACGTTTTTCGTAAATCGTTCAGTTCACGAAATCATGGTCTTTTGTTCATGAATTTATGAACGGATTTTTTTTTCGTGACATGTGCTTACCACATACTCTTTTATCTCCTTGATTTAGTTCGAATCTTCCAAAACTCCAGCTTACAACGGTTACTGGAAGCAATTTCTGAGCCTTCTGGAATTAACAATATAGATGATACAGTTATCTGTCCAGTATCCAAGAAAAGAATTGGTAATCTGCGATTTAAAAGCAACGTTTCAATACGTGGTCAGATTAACTCAAGGTTACAAATGGAACAAATTCTGAATGCTTCATTCTCAGTTGCTATCAACTTAATATGATTTAATTACAGATCCTGCTGAATCGACAACATCCTAAAATCCTTTTTGATAAATGTTTCCACAAACCAGCAAACGTAAATTCCAAGAATATATGACAGGATAATTATTGTTTATTGCGACTAGTCCAGCAGCAATATGTCGATGAGGTTACAATGAAAAAAAAAAAAAATTTCAAAAAACGAGAAATGAGATTGCATAAAAAGCGAGTTAAAGAAGAACAGATAAAAACGAGTAAGTAAACAACGTTTGACGAAGAACAGAAAGAAAGGGAACTGCAGTGTAAAACCAATCCAATCTAAAACTAATTAGGTAAATGTGATGAAATAATCCGCAATGAATTTACCTTATTCAAACGTTACCCTAAAATTGAATAAACATTATATTTCAGATAGTTTTTCGAATTCTTGAAGGATACGTTCATAAAAAATATAATAGACTAGCTAATACCCATCGCGCGTTGCTGCGATTTTCATCGAAATAGGAAGAAAACACAATTTGTTCCAAAGCGCCATCTGGCGGGCATATAATCTCCAACTAATAGCACACAAACACGCTCCAGAATGAATGCCTACTATGTACAAATTTTGACGGCAATCGGTTATGCCGTTTGGGAGTATATAAATCATATACATACAAACATTGACTTTTATATTAATAGATGTAGATGATTTTCCACATTTATTGGATTCCTGCCAAAAAATGCACTGCGCGAAATTTGAAGCACCTGTGCTCGGAATTCAATCAGCGCTATATATGATGCGTGGAGTTTGGTACAACAACACATCTTTAATTTTCGCAACTCTTGTAACTTGTAGCCAGTGGGACCAATTGCATTACACTATCGATTTTGATTGATTTTTCAGAACGAATTGTGGTTCACTTACGTCTTAAATGCGCGGAATTATGTGCCTTCACGGTACACTAGCCGGCAACTGAACACCAAACCTTGAGCCTTGAGAGTAACGTCTTTGTTTTACTCGCACAAATGAATGCGCAATAGCGCCTCTTTTGTTTCAACATGATACGCGGCACTTCAATAGAGATCCACCCGAACAATCCGAGTGACACTATGCGAATGGGCGACATACAACACTTTATGTTGACAGCATAGCAGGAGGTCACGATAACGGATTGAAATCAAAATGAGTGTCTAGCATTGCAAATTACATAGACGTACAGTCAAAACTGTACGCATGGAACGTGATTTGTCCAGATTCTAACCAGTTTTAAATCATGTTATACCAATTTCAATCGAAGGAACTGTAAGGTTGCTATTACCACGTACGCGGCTGGTAACCCTACATCGATCGATTTTGCTGCGGGGGTATAAATATGATAGTAGGTAAAATAATTGATGACTGCGGAATAAAGAGATGTGGAAGAAAAAGAAGCAGAGAAGAAGAGTGTAAAAGTTAAGATCAACGTGGATTGGATTTTATAAAACTTATAATTTAATTATTATTGAGCCATCGTTAAACTTTATTGCTAAAATTGAAAGAGGTAACACATGAATTATAATTATACTTGTACAGATTATATTAGATTAAAAACATTTGGAATAATTTACTGTAGCCGCGATTATTACTAATCACTCATGCCAACTGTATTGATATGGACCACGCTTGGTTATAATTAAATTAAAGTTAAGAGTGAGTATTCCGAATATACATACTACATATTCAATTAAATCTGATCGTGAATTTGAGAGGTGTCAGAATTGATTCACGAGCTAGGCCAACATAGTGCTGAGGGCGACTTGGATTCGCACTGAAAAATTGTAAGAATTTTGAGGTTAAGCAGGTTCAATATACTAAAACTAATATATTCCAGCTGAAGCTGATCACTAAACGGAACACTGGTCTGCTTTCGGAATTGAAGAATCCAATAGCTGCGGTAGCTGAAAATCAATCCAATCCAAGCAATCCGGTTTCGACGTAAATTTCTAAACGATTTCTTCTCATATCCAATATGTTCAGGAATAGATAGCAAGTCATGTCAAACCGCCGCAGCATATTCATGAACTGAAATCAGATTGTAGTAATGATTCTGGTGCTGATGATGGGAAAATCTCAAGGAACTGGCAACGCCTAGATCCACTTAGAACGAAGCCTCACGGCATTTCAATGATTAGTTGCATAATGCAACGCTGGTTTGTCGCTTTATCACACGGCGGTCCTAAACAGTAGGATTGAAACCCGCATTTTCTGGCATGTTCTGAATTGGAATGATGACAAAGAAAAACTACAATAATAAGAAACGGGAAATCAAATCCACCTCAACCTTTCGAACCGTGATCGTTGAGTAATCATTCCAGTCGAACCTATCACAAAAAATACAAAGCCTGCTGTGTTGATGACACGTATTTAAAAATGGATTAATTCTGAATAAAAATATCAAAGCAAAGCATACTTTGTTTCTTCCAAGAATTAATCATAAACGACGAGTGGGTTTTCAACAATTTATTTCAAATTCATCTCGGGAAAGAACGACTCTATGAATGAAGTCTACAGCATACTAAATCAATTATCTTCCGAGCTTTCTAGCACAGCAAGGAAGCGTTCGGATTGTTGAAATGATAAATTTACGTGCAGGAAAATTTTATAAATTAAATTCAATGCGTTCACATTTTCGGGATTTAAATATAAGGAAACGCCTTCTGAATCCATTTTGAATTCGAATTCGGCATGTAAAATTTCTATCATAAAGGCACATAACATTGAGATTCATAAGTTGACTAATTTGTAGTACCAATCAAGAAGGTTGTAACAAAAAATAATCCCCAGACCGACTCAAATAAGACTATGCAAATTATCTATAATTTAAAAATTCTGCAATATGACACTTCTCCAAACAATAATCCATTTAAAGCTAGATAGTCAAGTCAAGTGATAGTCAAGGGTCCATATCACAATTAAACACAAGAACGGGAAATTTAAATTTAACGGACTTGTTAACTTATTCCGCTTCGGCTGTTATACGGCTCAAATGCTTGTCAGTTCCAGTGCCATCGGAGTTCCGGGTTTCAAATAACCTCCCACACCCCTAAACCTCCGCCGGGCTCGACAACGACGATGACGACGGCGACCCCAAAGCAAAATTGTACCAAGAGGACTGCGGAGAAAGTTCAGCACGCTCAAGAGCTACTGTGTCGGTGTGATTGTGACTGACTGGCTGGCTGGCTGACGGACGAACAAACGAACCGACCGACGAACAACTTTATCCACGGAGAAATAAAATTAATGCAAACAAAGGATAATGATGATGACGACTCTGGTGCGCTATTTCCGTTTTCAGTCGGATTCAAATGGAAACATCGTTCAGCCCCCTTTCCAGTCTCATTCTGCTAGCTTCCCAGTACGAATGGGACGAAGTGATCTGGGTTTGCCTCCGGCAAAACAAGGCCACCAGTTCGGGGCGAGAAAAGCAGCTCCTAAGTCATTCCAAGAGTGAGCAAAAAGAAGTATAAATTCTGCGTATCTTGGTAACATCGGAAGTAAAACCCCGGATGCTGCGACTTCTGTGTTCTGCATACAAACCCTCCAATTGGTCGCGTACCGCTGACTGGCTTCGTTTGCTCCGTTGTTTGGACAGAACAATTGCTCTCCTGCCCGGTTCTCGGTGTAGCCGTGGTCGGCACCGGAATGTCGGAATGTTTGCTCGAAACATAAAAATGAAAATTAAGAGTATTTCTCGGCGTCGTTTTACGAGGTTCCTTCTTTCTTCCCCTCCCACCGTACGTACGTACGGGTCCGGAACAAGTCGGTTTTTCATTTTAATTTCCTAGAGCCCCCTTTGAACCGACATGGCCGGGTACAGTACACATTTCACCCTAATCGGCGCCTGTCGGAACCGACGTTGGTTGGGTTTCATCAGCTTCTTCTCGTGGTGTGAAGAGAAAAAACCAAGCAACCGGCGACTTGCTCGGAATGAAAGAAGTCCGCTTTGTGTTGTTGGTTTATAAGTTTGATTGAATAAATTGCTGAAGAAGGCTTAATTATATTCATCAGGGAATCAGGAGTGTTATCTATCGTGTTGCTTTTTCGGAATTGTTTTTGTCTACTGGTGGCAGTCGTTTCCGGACAAAAGAACAAAAGTTGATAACGGGATGGGCGGAATAATTGCGCGAAAAAAAAACTGTGCTTTGTAAATGGAACAGTTAGAACGTATTTAATCGAACTGGGTAAACTTTCTGGATCTTTGACTACATGGATCAAATTATGGATGGAACCGTGTTCAGTACTTAACATAGAACTTGTAAATATGCTAGAGCTGAAATATGTGTTTACTACAATGAGGTTAGTCGGGTAGAGTTTGTTTGTCCAAAGAAGGCAATGCCTACTATGTGTTGGTTTTTTAATTCGCGAGAAATTTTTTTCAAAGTGGTGTTGTAACGCCGATTTTTAATCACTCGGAATTTTCTATAGCGCAAATCTTTGCATGTGAAGAATATCTTCTAGTAACAAGAATCACTCAACATCGCAAATCAAATCCAATGAATGAGTAGCTAAATATCATCTGTCCATCAACCTATAGCACGTATGCTTCTATCTTCGCTTCGATATTTCATCGCATTGCCCTCATATTTTCTACGATACACTACATCGTACACTAATTGCCACATCGCGAGTGGAAAATTCAATAATCATTACTGACCTGAAAAGCTACTCGAGTTTCGACCTACTAGCTGGCTCGTAACTGGACTGACACAGTTTTTGTTTCATTCGTAATTATTTCAAAAGGTTGCGAGTAAATCTGTACAACAAGTAATTGTTATTTGATATTATTTATTAATTAGAGTGTACATGGAATTGTCATACCGCAGAACTGTAAAATTGCTAAATTGCGCGTTGTTGTTTGACTGATTATAATATCCACGCCAAAACTATGTGTCCTTTAAATGGGCGTGCTAAGTTCTCGTTCGATGACACATTCGCTACAAGGGTGGGTTAGTTAGTAGCCAGTTGTTTCAAAAATCTTTGCACTACAGAAAGAAAGAGGAATTCGAAATGTTTAAAGCCGACATGATGAGTTCTTATGCAGGTACTCGCCACAGTACGCATACCTTTCAGCATTTTTACTGCAAGAACTATCAACGTGAGTCTAGGCACATTTCCTACTGCGCTCCTTATTACAATAATGGAAAACTGTACGGAAACAGGACTCCCAGGCCGTCTAACCTTGTCTACGAGCACGATGTTCTGTGAACGTCACTCGAAACGATTTATATTCATGATAAGATTTGATACCACCATCCGTAATAGACAAGGAATTTAATTCTAAACTGACTTGTGAATTGGGTCCATAAACATCTATCTCCGTACTCCTGCTGATGTTCACGTTTCGAGCTTTCGTTGTTGACTACACCATCGATCTCAACTTTGTGAGACGGTGCGTAGACGTGTTAGTGATCGAGTGATTTCGTCGGTCCAATGGAAGAAAGAACACCTCAGAAAAACCGCTATTATATTGTTTTAGTGCTGAGAAACAAAAGATTCCTGAGTTCTGCAACTCGATAAAGAATCAGGTGTCTCAGAAATGTATTAGATCGGATAAAGGTGACGAATATCTGAGTTGTACTTGAAAAGATGTTTATTTAAGTTTTATGTCATATTGTGCACTAAATGAAAGAGCCGTATTTACTGCAGAAGAGTAGAAAGCTCTTTAAGGGAGCATTAGGGATTTGACCCTCTGTGTAATTTAAAGTGTTGCTCTTTTTTGAAATTGAACCGTTCTCGTCGACGAACCCACCGTTCGATGTAGCTCAAAGTTTGTTTAGTTATTGTTCCTTGGATACCCATAGTTATGCGAAAATAGTCAAAATAAGTCAATTTGCTAACAGTGATGAATATGAAAACTTTTTCATCGTTTTTTTCTGTGAATTCCATTCAAAGGACCAACTAACCGTAACTCTTAGCAATAATCGATCCATTGCCGAAGCTATTTAGCGATACTGTTGGATTTTCGAGTGCATGCAGCACGGCTGGGTGTAACATATTCGCTTAGCCTACCTACTCGGTCATTAGAGTAACGATACTACAGTGAAATTGCCATAGCTTTCATAGTATATCCCTAATGAATAGTGGTTGACTATGATCTAGCCAGCCGACAGATGTTTTGACGCAACTTATGTGTAAAGACTAAGGTGCGGCATGATTAGTTAGGTATGGTAGTCTGTTGAACATCATATTTGTATTGAAGTTACCAAGATTTTTGATGGACGGTAGTGATAATTCACGATTCTTTCCTTTGTACTTACTGTGGTAGATAAACCCAGAACGAGATGAGGATTAATAAAGTTACCACACTTACATAAGTTTTACTTGAATTTTACTGTACTGACAATAGACCACACAATTGATGTCCAAGTGGCCGTCATAATTATATTGGTATATGCCAGTACGGTAGCCGTAATGTTCTAGCAAATATTAATTGAAATGGCAAAACAAGTTTGTTCGAACCTGGATGTCTGTTTTCTATCACTTGTCGTAAAATATTAAAATTTAAAATTATTTCTAATTATCAAACAAAACAATCATTAAGAACAGGAATAATAACTGGCAGAATTGTTGCAGGGAAATTAGTATTTGTGGGCATTACGGTTGCCAGCACTGTCTGATTTACTTACCAGTTGATTGATCAACTTCAGACCTAGGAAGCCCAAGAGGAAATCAGGAAGAAGGCAGAAGCGGAGTCGATGCGAACACTGACAACACGCGTTGTTAAGAGCAAAATAGAGAACTTGACGTTATACACTTCGAGACAAACAGGTGCAAAATTTAGTTCTTCTCCCGAGGATCGGTGTTTGCTTGACAAACAGTCGCCACTTCGTCTAATTTTGCAAATTTTGTCTCGCGGGACGGGTCGAGATCTAAACCATAAGCAGCAGTTCTATAAGCCCACAAGAAAACTTTTTTAAACTTTCCTGTCTTTTCGCTGGGCTGTCTTTTTATCAAAAGATCCCAATGAAATTCCCAGTAGCCACCTATCTTTAACCATTTCTCTCTCTCTCTTTCTCTTTTCTTCTCTTTTTTCGAACAACATAAATACTATTTGCATACATTTAATTGATTATTTATTCTCATTATCGTATCCATCTAACTAATTATGATTATGCGATAGGGCGAGGTAAAAATCTTCAAACTAGTATTGGAGCTTAACTTAATATAAGCTCATGAACTTAAATATAAAATTAAAAATAAATTATACTTTAGCCAAGGTTACTACATGAAACTTTCCCCAATGAATTAGAAAGTGATCTAAAAATCGTAAAACCTATTACAATATTTGCATATACAAGAGCAAAAGTAATATACTGACCAGCAATCGTATCACGGTCAGCGATGCCAGATTGTCGCGACATTAATTTTGTAGATTTTCCCTGTACGAAAAAAAACACAAACACCCAAAATGGATTTCTTTATTAAATATATAAATAGCACATTACTTCCTTACAATTTTAAGCCTCATACGCAAGAGCCAACAAAAAGTCTTCGGATTAAACATGTGGAACACGTTGAAAATAAGTTTCTGTACATGTTATACAAAAAAGTTTAATCATTTTCGCACCAAATCTTAGTATCAAACCTTTGAGAGCTCACTCGAACAACAAAATTCAATCAATCTCTCAGTCTTTATTCTTCCGTAAAATTTTTACTCATCCAGCCAAAAGAGATTATACAACATGCTAGAGCGAGACCCCATGTTTCATGAATACATGGACACAGTAGCGCTTTGCTCTCTCTAGTAGTTATAATCTCTTTTGTCCAGCCGTTTGACATAAAAAACTTAATCATGAGCCGTAAAGCAGCCGAGGATAAACGGTCCTAACCTGTCTTTTCTGCATCTTAGCTACGTTTACCACAACCGGCAACCGTGAGAAATCGATAATCATCGAAGATATTTCCAAACTGATTACCGGAAGTAAATTTGAATTCCCTATTTCTTAGTTGGTCAGGAATTATTGTGTTTGACATTTGGAGAGATTCCATGATAAACCGGCCGACCGCAAAATATTGCCATCGTCGATTCGAACGGAACTTTGCAATGGTGTTCGGTTTATGAATCTCCTTGATTTTCTCCGCCAATTGCAACAATTTTTCATACAAGAGCAATTTTTCAAAAAAGCGTTTCTACGTGCATTGATTTCAATTTTTTTTGTTTGATTACTGTATTTTATACAGCAAAAATATCTGAAAGCGAGTTACAGAGAATGAATATTTCTATACGAAAAAAATATGCACTGAAAAAAATGTTGCGTCATTTTTCACAAAAACATTAAAATATGTAAAAATTTCAATTCATATAGCTTTCAAATGGGTTACAATATCACCTTGATGTCAAAAGGAAAGTTACGTTAAAGGAAATTTGATAAGTCTTTTGAAAAACCTATTGTTGTTGATGGAGAAACGCGAATAATTCATGAAATGGTCGTTATAAAACAAAATAATTGTGTTGTTCAAACCAAATTTAAAATACCTTGAGGACTACTACATTTCAAGAAATTTTTGGTATGAGCATTTTGGTTTAAAACGATACCTAAAATTATACTCTTAAATTAAATTACAGTTTGGATGTCAATTAGTATAAAATTTAAAAACCGATTTGATCCACCTATCAGTGAGATGAGACATTTCTTACACATATCACTGTTGTATTATTCATTAGTTTACCGAACACGCGCAAAGTTGGCAAGCAACTAGATGAGAGATAAGCACAATTCCGAGTCCTGCACGAGTAGAATAAACTGAATAAATTAAAGAAAAATAATAAAACAAATAAAAAATTTGAATAATTATGAAGCAATAAAATTTAAAAAAAATAGTCATAAAATGGATAGAATGATTAATATAAATAAAATTAATAAAATAAATAAGTAAAATTTATTCAAATGAAAATTAGACTATATTAAAAAAAATTTATGAAATTAAGAGAGAAAATGAATTGTTTCAAGCTAACAAACTGTCATCCAATAATAAAAAGCATTGACCAAACCGAATTAATAAAATGAAGAAACTGAATAAAATATATGAACTGGGAATAATTACCAATTTAATAAAATGATTAAAATAAATTAACTAAATAATATGAATAAAACCAAAAAAAGTATTGAAGTGATACGATAAATATGAATAATATAGATAAAATTAACCCTTTCATATTTAATATATTTCTAGCGCATAAATGGATCTAAAACCGTTTTTCTTAAGAGTGTTAGAATAAAGAAATACGAAAAGCCTGTTTTGAACAAGATGGATAGATTATCTAGCAGTGTGAGAAGCTGCTCAATTGTTACATACCGATCCTTAATACACATCTCCTGCAAAGTTTTCAATAGTTCGATTGGGCAGAAAAGATAGTCAAAAGTAGTCTACATTGATAAAATTTATCAGATTTCAACTATATTTGAAGACAACAAAGATATATCAAAATAAAAAATTTCACCTATAACTGAAAATGTTTTTGGCAACACTGCACCAGTGATATCCAATCAGAACTATTGCAATATCTTCAACTCTACGGATATTTCTTGTATTTATTAGCGCACAAATAAACGGCGATAGTCACAATTATTAGTTTCACTTTTTTGTGAGGAAACCTTGTCTAATCCCAAAGTTATAGCTGTTTGAAAACGTGGTTGTTCATAAATAACAGGGTATGCAGAGGGTTAATAAAATCAATAAAATGAATAGAATGAATAAAATAAAATAAAGAAAGTGATAAAAATGAATAAAGATGTTTTCTTTCTGTATATATTTTTTTTCATTTTGTTTGCTTTTAAACAATAAAATAATTGAAATGAAAAAAGTTAGTTAGAATAAATTAAATTGTGTCTAGTTCATGTTCTAGATGAAATAAATAAAATGAATGACCGAACAAAATTAGTCAGATTATTAAAATGAATAAAATATGTGAACCCGCTAAATAATATTAAACTGCATAACACGAAAAAAGTAAATTAAATAAATTAAATGAATGATACGAATAAGATGCATGAGATATTAAACTGATCGGAATGCATACAAAGAATTAAATGAATACAATAGATAAAATGAGGTCAAATAAACAAAATGACTCAAAAGAATGCTAAATGAAAAAAAAAATCATTATAATGAAATTATCATATATTTAAAATAAGTCAAATATTTAAAATGAAAAAAATAAACAAATCGAATATAATCCATGAAATGAATGATCTGGAAAAAATGAGTACATAGAATAAAATTTAAAAATGTCAGTTAAATGACGTAAATGAATAAAACGAATTTCACGAATTCCAAAACCATTGTTTCAGAATATTCTGAAGTGTTTGTGAAAATCCCATTGCAAAGAGCACGTTTTTGTTCTTCTTTTTTGAGGGCATTTTAAGGTTATCTGGTGTTTCTGCTATATTGATGGGCCTAGAAAATCTAGAAACCAGAAATTTGTGTTGGAATTAAAAAATGTCTTTTTGATAACAGATATCTGAAAAATGATTTTTGTACAGAATGGAATTTTCAGGTCCAGTACTTTAACGCGTAATCAGAAATAGTAAACTGAGATAAGGCCACCTGTAAATAGTATTCATTTGCACTGAAGTATATAGAAAAGAGTGTGAAGTGTCTAGGTTATGTTGGCAATTATATTATTGTCGATGGCACAAAAGCCGTACATTCAATCGATTACAATGCAGTCTCTTTCCACCCTTCCTAATCACTTACGAATTGTTTCGTCAGGAATTCTCGTTCTGGAGATATGGGTTTATGAGTTGAACACAAAACAATAACATGACAAAGGAATGGTTCAATCTACCAGAATAAGTATTTATATTTATCGAAAAGCCAGTGTCCATTGAAAGTGTCCCTGGACTGCATTTGAGACACGAACATTCTAGAAATTACAAGTCGTATTTTTCTCAAATAAATATGTCTTTATTTACATTAATCATGAAAAATGTATTTTGGGGTTTTCAGTACAACTCAAAAGAAACGTCTATTGAATTGTCCAATGCCTGTACTAATTCTGGCATTGAAGCTTCAATTGAAGCGTTCTCAGCATAAGGCAAATATTTGGGCAATTGAGACCATCTCTACAAGTCAAACGTATCCTTTTACTGGGATGCAAGTATAATTCGATGGTTTAGAGGTCTTTGGGCGCCATTTTTTCCGGATCTAATTTGTGGATATTTTTGGCATTTGATCCGTTATTTCCATAAAGGTGTTCTTAATTTTCAAATGACACATTTGAGCATATGTTTCATTCAAAATTCAGTAGAGATGCGAAAAGTTTAAAAAAGTACACGTGCGATGTCTTTTTACATTTTTGTCTTCAAACAACCATATTATCCAATTTGAAATACTCAAGGATTTCCACAATTATAGTATATACAAACGGTCAGTATAGAATTAAATTAAATTGGAGTTGATGTGGTTTTCAGTTTCTGGTCATATGACTCTCCTGAGTACAACGTTTCGAATAGCCCCTCATCTTCAGAGGAAAGCAAGTTTTGAACATAAATTAGTTAAAGTTTTCTCAAAATACAAATATTTTCTTTTTCAAGTAGAATGTAATATTTAGTTTGTTTCCGCAAGTGGCTCTGTTCTACACTAAAATGGAAAATTATTTATAGGGAAACAGAGGTGAAAATAGGTTTGTTTTTTTTTAACCTGAACAAATACATCGCAAGATTAAATTAGCTTGGATACTAACAAATATTTCAGATTAGTTGAAGATCTTATGACACATTTAAGAAATGGATTTGGAAATATCAGGATAGAACTGAGTCGTGACAGTTGCTACGAACACGATTGGTGAGTGATCGGTGGTGGGGAGTGGCGACAAGTGAGGAATGTAAATGATGGTTAGTGCTGTGACATTATTTTTGTATATAGGGCGAAATTTTGATTCCTTATATCTTAATTATACATAAAGCACTGATGATGTTTACGCCATAATTAGTATAACATAAATATTGCAAAAGAAGAAAAATTTTCACTAGAATTTTGTTATTCAAAAATACAGTTGCTCTCGGTGATAATACGAGTATAATATGAATATGAATTATGTTAGAAAACTATTTTTTCACTACTAGGTGGATTACTTGGTGATCTGTGTATTCATATACCAACCAACGTCTGTCTCACGAGTGAACGCAATGCTTAATCCAACGGAAAAATACATCAACTCTGGACAAATTTTCGCTTTGAAGTGAATTTACACATTGTTTTGTCTTTGAAGTAAGCTTGCCTATTAATTTTGAGAAATAGTTAATTAATTATTGAGTAAATTCACAAAATATTTTCGGAATCGAATTCCTTGAATCACGCAGATGTGTTTTCATACCCCGAAATTCAAAATCGGTTTAGTTTTGCCCTAAAACACCCGTAAAGCAATACTCTGTATGGAACGGTCTCATTTTTAGTTAGTGGAAATTGGTAAGCGAAGAATGAAAATACAAAATGTTTAATATCTCTGCCGTTCGTGAACGTATTTTGACAATCTATAGCTTGTTAGAAAGGTATTTCTATATGTGTGCACGACTACACTGCTTGTTTTGAAAGTTATTTGCTCTAAACCCTTTGTGTTTTGACAAAATCATCCATATCTCAGAAAGTTAACAACATATCGAAAAACTAAAATAATAGTGTCAAATGGCAACGTTGGGCCTTTCATTTGAAACTAATTTCGTTACGATCGGTTCAGCGGTTGCTGAGATAATTACATGACATTAGTGCACATACATACATACTAGGGTGGGGCATTGTTATATGGAAAAATGTAATCATAGCCACATCAACCGAGCACAGCACTTTTTTGGTTCCTTTTGGGGTCCCAAACAACTGTGCAAAATTTGGGGTCGATTGGTGTTGACCCGGCGTAGCGCATTGCGATTGAAATTTGTATGGAGATTACTATGGGAAAACCTACATTTTTGCATTTTTAATTCTACAGACTACAATTCTTCCTGTCGTGTGCCAACAAATAGATAGAAGTATAGTCCAGGATATGCTGAACAACTTTGCCGAAGGATGTATGGTGTTAGAATGTCTCTAAGCCAAGTTATAGCTGTTCAAAGTTCGATACATCGAATTAAATCCCAAAAATCATTTTTATTGCCAACACTGCCGGTGTACCAATGGTATTTCATATAGCATTCCAAAATAACATTATATATTTTAGTTTTACCACATTGATATGTTTGGATGAATTATTCAAAAGTCTTAGCTCAGTTTCATGAGCGTATGTAGTTGAGCAATGGGGCGTAGTGAGGGGGAGGGGGAGGGGGGCTTTAATATGTAGAAATTCGAACTGAAATGATGTCGAGTTGGAATGATCAGATGAGTTATTTCAAAACAATTACACAATGTCCTACGCATAATAGTAACGGTGAAATAAAACATACTGTATCCCTTTGCATTGACTTTTATCAATAGAAGTTACGTTACAGACTGAATCAATTGATGTCGAGTTGATATGTCAGAGGATTGCATTGATTATGTTTCAGTTTAATAGGCACTATGATTGATGGGATGCTCATTTCGATGCTGTTAGATCACCTGAAGCAAAAATTGTTGTAGGGATCTGGTGGATTTCATGTTGAAATCCAGAAATTAGCTTCACGCCTCGTGATCGAACAGCATAGAAATGAGCATGCTATCAAATCATAATGCGTATTAAACCGAAATATAATCCTCTGACATATCAAATCGACATCAGTTGATTCAGTCTGCAACGTAACTTCTATTGATAAAAGTCAAGGCAAAGGGATACAGTATGTTTTATTTCATCGTTACTATTATGCGTAGGACATTGTGTAATTGTTTTGAAATAATTCATCTGAACATTCCAACTCGACAACATTTCAGTTCGAATTTCTACATATTAAAGCCTCCCCCCATCCCCCTCACTACGCCCCATTGCTCAACTACCTACGCTCATGAAATTGAGCTAAGGCTTTTGAATAATTCATCCAAACATATCAATGTGGTAAAACTAAAATATATAATGTTATTTTGGAATGCTATATGAAATACCATTGGTACACCGGCAGTGTTGGCAATAAAAATGATTTTTGGCATTTAATTCGATGTATCGAACTTTGAACAGCTATAACTTGGCTTAGAGACATTCTAACACCATACATCCTTCGGCAAAGTTGTTCAGCATATCCTGGACTATACTTCTATCTATTTGTTGGCACACGACAGGAAGAATTGTAGTCTGTAGAATTAAAAATGCAAAAATGTAGGTTTTCCCATAGTAATCTCCATACAAATTTCAATCGCAATGCGCTACGCCGGGTCAACACCAATCGACCCCAAATTTTGCACAGTTGTTTGGGACCCCAAAAGGAACCAAAAAAGTGCTGTGCTGAAAAAACGATAATTTTGCCCCACCCTAATACATACCCACACACACACACACACACACACACACACACACACATACAGGCATTGTCCCAATTTGTCGAGCTGAGTCGATTGGTATATGAGACTCGGCCCTGCGGGCCTCGGAAAAAGTTTTCAAAGTTTGAGCGAATTCTATACATTTCTTTGGTAAGAAATGTAAAACATGTAAAAAGTTATCGTTAGAGAAACTTTTTACCGATAAGTTCTCCATCATGCCATCACATTCAAAATTTTTCTTTCCTCTTTAAGTTTCGGTTAACAAAATATAAAAAATAAAAAAAGGATTTTGCGCAATTTAAATTTTTGGCATGAGTTTTTGTTTTTGTGAAAAATGACGCGACATTTGTTCCAGTGTATATTTTTTCGTACAGAAGTATTCATTCTTTGTAACTCGTTCTCAGATAATTTTGTTGTATAAAATACGGTAATCGAACTTTTTTTTCGAAAATGCTACACATAGAAACTTTTACGCCCTTTAAAAAAAATTGCTCTTGAGTCAAAATAATCTTATTGACTGTGGAAAATGTTTAGTCTTCCATGTCGGTGAAACGTGTAAAGTTTTATCGGAATCTAAGATGGTCAGTCACAATTTTAAAGATTTTCGGACGGAAACGCGCTCCCGAAACGGCCATGACTCGATTGGTGATCGATATTTCGCCGATATCAAAGAACCGAACGTCGACTTTGATCATTTTCTGGTGGTATGCGAGACACGCGCAAGGCCAGGCTAGAAGCCGAATACTTGCAATGGCTACACGTCAAACAGAAAGCAATAAATGAAGGTACGATGAAAATGTACTTGCTGAGTCAGAGATAAGCTTTGCATTGAACAACCCGTAAAAGGTTTACAAAACGACCAACAACACGAAGAGGAAAACCGTTTATTATTGTACGGACAAACAGCACAAACATAATAAGGAATGAGAATGATTGACAAGATTGTGCCCGTTGAGTAAATCTTTGACGATAAATTCCAAAGCAAGCGATCAACGACGGATAAGATAACATATCTTGAATAAATTTCGGTAATATGACGTGCGACCTAATCATGTATTTGTGCATTTTTTTATTTCGATTATATAAGTTTTATGCTAAGGGTCATTAATCTTTTTTAAAATTAGAAAAAATTTAATGGAAAAAAATCTAACCATAGAGTTGGGCATCGAACCCAGGTGAGCCTCGTACAAAGCCAATGATTTACCAACTACGCTATGCCCGCCTTCTTTTGTGGATTACAAGGCAGCGCACGATTCAGTGAAACGAAATCATGATTAATTCATATTTAAAAATCTTTCATGCCCAAAAAGATTTTTTTTACATTTATTTTTAATCGGTCTCTGTCCGCACTGGTCGCCTTTCACCGGTACGAACGAGGCGAGTTAGTTATCTGGGCCCAGCCTATTTCCAACTATTAAAGACAACAGCCACGATACTCAGTGTACTTCTGTCCTAGCCTGCGTGAAACGAACGACCAAACAGTTACTTTTTTCTTAAAACCGTGGCTTTTATTCTAGCCGTGGTGATCAATCAAGACAAGTCAGTCGCAACAGTAAAACTTTGTGATCCGGCGAAGTACGATATGCATTGACTTTCGATCTTTGTGCATTAGACTGGACATTCGCGATGTGGATCATTTTCTGAAGGTTAAAATGGAGTTGAGGCTTTCGAATGTCACCTCTATCCAGTTCAACCATGTTATGCATTCAGTGCTGATAACTTTCAACGCATTGGCACAGGCGTCAACATTTTTATGCATAACAACCTAAACATGACAGCGGTAAAATGAAAATCCCGTGAAAATGGGCGATTAAAAAATGAAAGCTTTGGCCACCTGACCTGACATCGCCTACTTGCAAAATGCTTATTAAAAATTGCATGTGATGGAGATGTGCAATCTGATATGGAGGATACATTGAAAAATTTCTTCTTGTAGGTGTTTCAAATGATATTTGTATGGTGAGAATATTTCTCCACTGGGTAAAAAAGTCTTAACAGAAAAAGTTAGTGGCGCGCCCTAGATCTGGCGGACAACCATTAATACTCACTCTGGATTCTCATCATGCTCAGTTTAGAAGTTAAAAATCGCACGAGGTACTGATCGTGTTCAAAAACATTAGTCAAACAGAATCATTTGCCTCGCAGAACTACTTGAAATACGTCGTTTAACGCAATGAAATTTTATACAACATTCTAGCATACATAGACAATGACACTATTGAGATAAAGTAACATGACATAGCATCGTGTACTAATGCTAACATTATTAAGCAATAAAAGTCAAAAAACGTAGAATTGGATACCGTTAAGGAAGGTACTTGGAGGAAACCCTTAGCAGGGCTTTGAAACTGCGTTCGTGCGGTGGGAACGCGTTCAACAAAACCTATCCTCTCCTACCTGTCCCTCCCATGCAAATCACTCCAAGGTGTTACATATACTCAGCGAACATTGGCCACACACTCAGAGCAGTTTCCTACGTGCCAAAACGGAAAACCGTGCGCAGAGGCTGCTAAGGAACTTCCATCTGATATGACCTAGACAGGTACACAGCCGTCGAATGCTAAACCACAACCGGTTGTTAAACCAACGACTGCAGATCAGGCAGTAACAAACACTAACTCAACAACGATTTTACCCAGTACCACTAAACCAAATGCCATTGCCAACAGCGCAGTAACAGCGATTATACCAAATTCCTCCAAAAGAACAACCAACACCACAAATAAATAATCAATTGCCGACGAAGACGGGTTTACAACAGCGGGCAAAGTGCAGTAAACAAGTGAGACCATCGGACTATGAGCAAAATGATAGCTGTACTGACGACGACATGGACGTGAACAAAAATGTAAGAAGAAGCGGTCCTAATGAACTCCAAGTTGCGACAGACAACGCAAATAATGTTTCACCGCCAATGAAGACGATCTCAACACACAGTAGATAGCTGCGTGAACAAGTCCTGATGGACAGAAGTTTTTAAAGCAAATTTTTATATTTACATATACTGTAAATATCATAAAAGATCCACGGGTCAGATATGCTAACGCATTAAACCGTGTCAAGTAAAGCAAAGGCGGAAAATATTAATACTCGTTTTATTTATATGTTTACATCAAAAGAACCGCGACTCCTTTAAGCTAACGCATTGAGTTGTTCAATTTCAAACCAATAATAATTTGCCGGATAAGTGTGAATGCTCGCAAGATGCAGTTCGAACAATGAAAACAGGGGGCTAAAATGTTTGTACATTTCTCTACTTACGAATGGTGTATTAAAAATTGAACAAACATAAACAACTGATTTTGCACCCTTTGCCCATGTCATCAATTCAACCGGAATTTATGTTTTCACATGCTGCCTTCGTAAACGTAATCATAGTAGGCGACCCGTGTTCAACAATCTTGACGGAGCGAACAAAAAAACCCTTCCCTTTCCCTCCCTGATAGAACCAATAAACATCTTCTCTCCAACCACCCTTTATCAATGCCTACTCTTTTAAACTTCCTTACTTCTTTAATCGAACAGCTTTCCCCGAATCGACTGACAAATTGAAACAATGTGAAGCCCCTCAACCTAGCCTACCCTCTGAACCTTTATCCTCTCTCCCCTTTCTCCGGCGGATCAAAATCAGCTTAGGCCATTAGGGACGAAGGAAATGCTGACAAAATCTGCGGAAATTTTCAGCTAATCCTGTTTTCATGAAACAACAATAATCTACCGGTAAAGTTAATTAAATTTTTCCCAGTCTGAGCTTGTCATGCTTAACGTGGAAAATAAAATAGAATGATTGAGGCGGATAGGGGTAAAATGTGTTTCGAATTCATTCTATTGTAATTGTTCCTGGGACGCTTACGGTGCCTTTGAATGATACTTTGAGTTCTTTCTCGATAAGCTCATTTCACCCCATCCAACCTCGTTTGCGGCGAAAGTCAACACATCAGAAAGTGAGAAATTTTCAAATAATCCAGTGAAAAGTTTAAAGCCGTGCAACCACCCTCGATGCCCTTTTAAGCTCCGTTTCAACCCCAAGTGCGCTGACTGTGCTGAAACGATCCACCTAGCAGTAAAAAAAACGCAGCAACAGAACGAATTATCACTTAATGGTAGCTTGGCGAAAGTGGATCCCTCCTGCCTTGACGTCAACGGCAGGAGTATAACGTCGCTTCCGGCTGGCAAGTTGTGACCGGCGGCGGTGTTATTAAAGCTGAACCCAAGGTGACAGTGATCCAGAGGTGGAAAGAAAGGTTAAAACAAGATTTCTATTTTTCGTTTACGTTTTCAGGTCTTCTGAAAAATTCCATAAAATAGTAATACGTTTATTTCATTTTTTTAAAGGTGGAGCAATAATTTTTAATAAACTTAAAACTAGTTCTTTCTGAAAGCAAATTTTATCTATTTATTTATATTTATAATTGCCTCAAAATTCCTAAAATCAACAATGTAAAACAAGTGTTTCATGATCACAAACGATTGTAGCGATTCTCCTAGCATCGTTTAAGATCGATATCTCTGACGATCTCTATAAACGTTCCAGCCCCAATAATAGAATATTTACCATTTAAAGCAGAATATCACATTAGCAAAAACTTTTGCTATAATTTGCAAAAAAATTATTGAGTAAAGCTCAATTTTCAGCCGAAAACATTGATACCTACAAATTAGAAATAAACCTAGTGCCTTCAGTAAAGTTTCTCAGTATGCTGTTGTCTATTTTTTTCCCAAGCTTCGGATCCCGAAAAAAAATCAGATTTAATTATTAGATTATATAATCATTGTTATGATAATGTCAAAGTGAAAATTTTCTTTTTCAGAAACTTTCTCGAAAATACTACATGGCTAAAATGCAATATTCATACAATATTACTGTTGACCATCTTCGCACACTTCCAGACCACTGTGCCTTGGTAACTTCTTTTAAAACTACCTTACTCTGCGGGTATGTCCACGGGAGCTCTGCCCGATGCTTCGAATTGTACGTTCAAACGGAAGAAGCAGTAAAAATCTGAAGCCAAGCAATGAAGCTCGAGAAAAATTATGAAAAAAATCCTAATATATTTTATCATTACGTAATTCATCTGTTGAAAGTAGCGTTTTTTTTGCTGTTCCTGCGCTGGTGTCTACTAGCCGGACTACATGATGCCGCCGCGTTGCCGTGTCACATGTAACAACTGCAGCAACACTGTAGGTGAAGTTCGGACAGACAGTCGAGCTTTTCTTAGTAAGAGGACTTTTAGAAAGACCAAATATGGGTTTGTTTTATTATCATCAAAATAATAAATTTTATTCCGTCATTTAGTAGAGAAAAACAGGATCGATTGAACTTAATTTAAAATTACGCATATATACAAACATTATTTTTCGGCATTACGTTTGCTCAAACTGAAGATATAGCTGGGAAGGACGGTATCACGGTCACGAAATGGTTAACCTTCCGGAAGTCGCGCTAGTGCACTGAGTGCACGCTGCTCTGAAAACCTAACGAAATCGCACCAACGGCTGCTCGTTCAGTCGGCCATTTGCGCGACTTCCGGAGAGTTGATGTACTAGTTACAAGAAAGGGCATACTAGAAAGTAAACACTAACGAAGTCTGAGAAGTCCTCAATCTCACCTATGCAATATTCTCTTGAGTTTTTATGGCCCGATGAATACTCGAGCGGGATTTACATTCGAAGAACTATCATTCATTCAATATTCGACAACAAATGAAATTTAAGGTATACCCGCTACTCGGGTTTTATGGTTTATGCACACCCTAAATGCCAGGGCGGCCTAGGTGCGTCTGCAAGAATTTCTGATTTCCGTATACAAACAAAAGGGAAAACAAATGAACACTTTTTTGTAAATTCTTCATTCCAAACTTCACTCACTTCATTGTCGATCTTGGCGGTTTCGTCCGAGTGGCCGGGACAGCAGCGGGCGAGTTTTCCTAATTTTCGTTGGCTGCTCTGGTGCTTATCTATTATTTATGGAGGCGAGCTTCGCCGATTTGTTTGAAAACTCCCCATTGACGTTGCTGACGAAGCAATGCTCCCTGCCACGAATCCTGAAAGACCCCGGAGTGTTCTGTCCAGGTGGAGCCGTTGATTTCCCTGCTTCCTTCTCATTGGCTGCTAGATGTAGAGGAAAGCAAGCTTCGTTCGGCATATCCTCTACAGCAAGAGAGGCAGGTTATTTGAATCCTTTGCGGTTAGCCGGGGAAGCGAAAACTCGTTGGTTACCACCGATGGTGACCCAACACCACAAACTCTACATTGTTATTCTCCAAATTGCGTGATCATTGGATTGGATTTTCAATTTTAAGAACACTTTAAACGTTTCTGTGTCAGGAAATTTCATTAATTTTCATGTTCGAAAAGCATATTTTCTAGTCTCATACTTAGTTGCGTTTCGGCTTCGCCTCATCAGAAACCGATACTAACTTATTGTCGGAATAGATTAGCGCCGGCTTGACGCAAATCCCTTAAAACTAAAACACACTTTGTGTTTCAATCGAACGACTGATCAAACGTGATGTCCCGTTCGAGCAGAAGTTCTGTTTATGCCCTGAGAAAAACTCAGGGCAGTCGAAGGAATATTCAAGACCCACTCCACACAGCTCACTCTTACCCCGCGGTTTTTTAGCGTTCCGAGGGGCAGAGCTCTGCCACAATGTCATTCGAATTTTTGCTGCACCACAATTTGCGAAGGTTTCAAGCTATTGTGGAAGATATTTACAATCCTCAATTGAAATATTTTGAAATCGTCTGAGAAGGACTAGAGAGTAATCTTCAGCACTAGTGAAGCAGAAACATCAACGGTCTCAAGTAGCTTCCCTGGGCTATTCCTGACGTAGAAGCGATCTGTGATGACCGCCCATCATTTCGTATACGGCAACCATGGGGAAAGTAGTGAAGCAACTACGTGCGTTGGCCGGTGAGCACCACGGAGCGAAGAAGTCCATCAGCGTGTCAGGTGCATACAGCCAAGCGCTCGAATCCTAGCGCTCATGGAGAACGGTGAGAGCATAGGCCGGTATCGACCGTCCAGCAGTTTTGTATCATCAGAAGGTTCAGCATGCGCTGAAGTGGAAGATGGAGGGTAAAGTTTCGAAATGCTCTTAGGCCAGGAGGTTGTTGCGACCGCTCAGGCAATCATTGAGACCTTTTTATGGTTTACTGATGATTTGAAATTTGACATGAGCCATGTTTATAGTCTTTTCAAGCGGCTTTAATTTCTGTGAATTCATTAATTAATCAGGAATCAATGAATATATATTCTGTTTTTCCTCATCCATCGGAAAAAATAGCTCTTTTTATTATTACAAGTATTATTTCCAGTTCAAGACAGCATTCAATTAAGTCTTTTCGCGATAGTTATTAATGCCTCACTTATTTCCCTTTTTATGGAAATGGAAAAATGCCACTAGCAAAAGAAGATTGAAACGTACATTCTATACTCCTTCCTAAGAAGGAAAAATGATTAAACGAACGAAAGTTGTTTAGAGACTGCTATGAGTACCCGTTGTTACCAGTATTGGCAGGATCACCATCATTATGATAAACTGTGTACCTTGAGCTGAATAACTGGACCGAGTTATTTTCATCATTGAGCCACGTCTCCGACAAAACAACAGCAACATCATGATCACCATCCGAAACAGCAACGAACAACTCATCAATCTTCGTACGTAGTCCCCTCACGTTTTGGTAGTAAATATGAAGCTGTTTTTCTGTATGGAAGGTAACAGCGGAGATGTCAATTGCAGCATTCATCTATAAAGGAGTGAATTTTGTCGATGGGTTGACTGTAATGAGAACTCTCTTTCAGGATGCGTTTTATCTTGAATAGCTTTGGTAGGACACATACTCTCCTTGGCTTTACCTAACCTTTGTTGAACAATTTTGTCCTGATATCCTCGCTGTTCTAGCTTGGTGTCATTACGTGTTTATGCGAATAAATCAACAGCTTCTCTAAAAACGGATGCAGAATCTTTCCCAGCTTTGGTAGAACATACACAACTGTTAAATTTACCTGAACAGACAAACAGTTCAATCGAAGAGTGATTATTGTTGATAGGGCCAACAAATTCGCCGGTGATTGCACTGGAGTACTCCGATCCATTCGAGGGACATCGAAGCACTCAGTCCGTCAAAATTCCGACGTTGACGTTATTCGAAAGATCAAATGTACCTAAATGCCTATTGCAATATTTCCATTTGCTAGGCTCTAGTTGTGGGCTACTTACAATGAGTAATACGCTGAAGCATAAATTTTAAAATGATTCGAAATAATAAACAGAACAACAATCAACCAGAAAGCACACCAGTGTTGCCAAATTTTGGATGAATTTTAGTACATAATACGAGTTATACTTTGGTTATAAAATTTTAGTTCCATCTCTGACTACATCGAGGACGCCAACGCTAACGTTTCAAGGACGAGAGATAGAATATTAACATGTACAGAGGAATTAATGCAAAATTTTTGATCTACAACTTTGTTGAAGACATTTAATTATGCTAGGACTTAAACACAACCCAAAGAATATAATTATCTTCATCAAACCAAACGAATTTGGAGTAATTGGCAGTAAAGGATACAAATGTATGAAAGCGTCCAAAATAAGGAGGGGTCCAAATTAGGATGATTATTCTATCATTCGTTCATCAACATCGTATTTCTATCTTCTTTGATTGCTGTGTAACTTCAATGTGAATTTTTCTGCAGTCAATTTTATTGAAATCTTTCTCAAAAAGTATGCTACATAATTTTTTTTCGTGTACTTTCATTCAAAATTACTATAATTTTCTACAAATTTAAGTTCCAACATTTTTCAGTTAAGACTATTTTGTAGATTTTTTGCCAAATACCACATAGTTTGACTGCCGGGAAAGTATTAGAGGAAATACATTAAATGCTAGAACTTTCGAACTAGCCTTTAGAAAATTACGCTTCATATATATTTAAAAGGAGCAATTTGATATTTTGTCCGTAAAACCCCCTATTTTTAAAAAACATTTCTGCTGTATGCTACAAATCATACATTTTTTACAGCTTTTCTAATATTCAATAATTCTGTATCGGTTGAGACCGGACTCCTGATTAGATGTAACGTACAGAGCAATTTTTTTTCGTCAAATATGGCGTCGTTCTTATTGATGAAATACAATATGTTTTTATTTCACTGTATTGGAATCTATGCACTACTATATAGAAGTACTGGTATTTCGACTTTAAATTTTTTTTGTGAAATTCCTTTAAGAATGAAAGGTGGTTTTTACTACATAAATGCGAAAATCATCCATTTCATTTTCATATGTCAAAAACATTGAAAATATGAAAATTTAAAGAAAAAAATATGCAACTTCATTTCTCATTACATTTTTATTCCACTTTTTTCAATTAACTGAAGGGTTGCTAAAATAAAAAGTTTCCTATTACTGCAGCAGAACGTTTTTGAATGTATAATGTTTGCCTTAAAATGAACGGTATTTTATTAAAAGAAAATGCAGAAGTTGATTTTTTTCATAAACGTTACATTCTGAGGAGACTCGTAAAATTAAATTTCGTGTGAATAAGAATAACATTTTACTATATATAGTTACACAAATGAACAATTTTTCAACACTATTTTTAAAAATATAAAAATTTTACCGCATTTACCGCATTACCGTGCGGTGCGGTAAATAAAGTGCGGTTGCGGTAAGCGGTGCGGTTTTATTATTTTTTTGCGGTTGCGGTGCGGACAATCCATTTACCGCCCACATCCGCACCGCGACGAACCCTAGTTTGCAAACTTGCATTTAAGGGACCATTCATAAATTACGTAACGCTTTTAGGGGGGGAGGGGGTGCAACAAGTTGTGACATGTTGTGACATAGGGGGGAGGGGGAGTTAGCTAGATCGTTACGTAACATGTTTTCACCGAAGAAAAAAATATTTTTTCTTGGAATTTGTTACGTAATAGGGGAGGGGGGGATGGAGAAATGTGTGACAATTTGTTACATGGGGGGAGGGGGGAGTCAATTTTGGGCAATTTTTGCGTTACGTAATTTATGAATGGTCCCTAAATAAAGACTTTTCTGCCGGATATGAGTCCGAATGTGAAAGAATTTGTCGCATTTTTCCAAGCACAATTGCAGTAGTCTAGTCTGTCACGGCGCTGACTGGACATTGCAAACTCAGTTATCACATGGCTACTATTCAGTGTGCTGAGTATTATTCGTGTGATCTTAGTAAATCCGGTTGCGGAAATACATATCATTTGATATGTAACTTAAATTAAGTTTTATTTTTTGTTTTTCGAATTCATCTCGTCAGTAACTAGCACCATCGGGGTGTCTAGTTAGACGATGTATCTAAACTAGTACCCAAATTATCACTAGTTAGACACAATAAAAATTCCAAACAGTTCGCACGACACATGTGAACGTTCAAAGCAACTGACTTGTCCCGAGTTATGTCCCGGGAAGCAAATACAGAAGCTCAGGTTTGATGAATTCGAAACACAAAAAATAAAACTTAATTTAAGTTAGGTTTTGTGCCCTTAACGGACCACTTCAAAGTCAACTGTGGTTTTTTGTTAATCTTACAAAAACGATGATTTCTTCTTGATTATAACGAGAAACGTATCCATAGTTCCTTGATCCCTGTAATAAATGGCAATAAGCAATAAGAAGTAGATAGCAGTTTCATTTACTCGTTCGTTTTGAAGATATCCTGTCTGAAAGATTCAGAGCCTAGTATTGATTGAACAATATGGTATTCTCAAACCCTGCTCTCTTTTGAACAGTTTATCTTCGAAACACTAGTATTGATGATGTTCAACTTACCTTGATCCCTTTATAGAAATAATCTGAATGAACAAGCGAATGACCCTAAGAATAAAATTTCTATAATCGAAATAAAAATAAGATCAGACTTGTTAGGCTTAAAAAAGTTAAATGGTTTGATTAGAAGTCAAGAGGTTGTCTTCAAATTTCTCCAATATGAAATCGATTCTTTTGATTTATTGAATTCCCTGTCGTCGCAACTACTGGATTATTATCGAAAGCAATTATTAGAAAGAAAAAGAAAATTTCTCAAACTTGTATTTAGGGTTGCCACACCGGTTTTTGGAGGCGAATTCCGGTTCTTCGTTCAGGTAATTCGGATTTCGCCCGGAAGAATTTAGTGGATTATTTTGCAATATTGCGTTGCCCTTTTATTTCACCAGGAACTCTTGGCATCATTTTATAAATCGCCCAGCACACAGTCATCATAAACATCATCCTCGGACTGCAGGTTGGAAGCGTTCTAAAATTCTGTCGAGTATTGATTTTAATTCAAAATTCTAACTGATTTCTGCACATATCTACGTATCTCTTGAAGTCTATCCCCTGTGCAGTAAAATTCTCTTGGTCGAAGTACCACTAGAGGCGGCAACCTTACCACTATTTGAGAGCTCAATTGATGTTCTAAAAGAATTCGAAATAACTCTAACAATTTGAAAAAAATTGTAATCCATGGTTTGTCGTTCATTGTTATAAAATTAATAAAAAAATCAGATTTAAATACGAGATGATACTGAAAGTTTTTGTCAATTACTGGGATATACATGTTTGCCAAAGATTAGAACTCTAACACTAATGTGCTAAATAATTCAAACCAGAGTTATGTTTTTGCTTTTCAGAATGTTTTTCGATTAAAAAAATCACAACTTTGATATTTGCCAATGGTTTACCATTAATATAGGCTTGCTTTATAAACTTTGCGCTTAATATAACTAAATGATTCCGACAGTTGTGATTTCATCTTTCATCAAAATCTCGAATTTTTCAACTTATTAAAATCTTTTGCTTGAAGAAGATTCTACAACCTTTGATTGGAGTGCTTAGCAAAACCGGTTGATCAGAGCTACATACCGAATCTCAATAATAATTCAGAATTCAAAACTCGAAAACTCATCCATAAAAATTGTGACGAATGATTGTTTGTTGGGTTAAAATTCATCGGAAAGCGTAATATATCTCATTATGAAAGAACTTTGATATATTATACATTTAAACTTTCAATATATAACCCGATCTGGAACGATTTTTTTTTCTTTTTGTACTATTTACTAGAAATCAGTTACAACATTCTTGTAATATACTTCAAAGTATGCTAACACAAAAACAGGAAAGGGGTGGGCGTAACGTAGTTAGTAAATCGTAAATAAGCCTTGTACGCAGCGCACATGGGTTCGAGTGCCGTCCCCTCACATAGGGTTAGAAATTTTTCATAAGAGATTTTTCTAACCCGAAGGGGCGAATAACTTTAAGGTTAAAACCTCTATAATCGAAATAAAAACATAACAGGAAAATTTTTGTTTTTCATAGAATTATGAATGTTTTCGAAACTAGCATAGCGTAATCCACAAAAAATCCTTATTTGAAATTTGATCCATGTTTCGTTTTTTTTCCATTTTCATTATTTTTACATGGATTTTTTTTTAATTTTGTTAAAATTTAATTGATTCTTTTCAAGTTGTAGATTTTTTTTGCATTTCTGCAATTTTTGCATTCCGCCTTTTTATCTATTTCCATATTTATATATTTACCATCTTTTTATTTTATCCATCTTTTCACGTTATTCATTTTTTCCATTTTTATCACTACCACTTACTTTAATTTATAGATTCATTTATCTGTTATTCAATTTTATTTGCAATTTTTCGAGCGAATTCTACTTTCTTCATTTTATTTTTCTATTGTTTCATATTTTAATAACCTGCTTTTTTATTTGTTTCTTTTATCATTCCATCCTATTTTTTTAAAATTTGTCTATTTACTCCATCTATTCTTATCATTATATTTTCTCTTTTTCTCCATACTATTTGCATTTTTACAAGTATTTTTATGTTTTTAGAACTCATCCTTGTTTGTCTTATTGTCCCATTAATTATCCTTTTCCTATTTTGTTCCATGTTCTCTATTTTTTAGCTTTACGTAGTTTTATTTTTTCCCATTGTTAACTTAATATAATTATATTCATTTTTTTCACATTTTCCCAATTCTTTTATTCTATTCATTGTTGTTATATCCTCATTTTTTCCATTTAACCTGTTTTGAAAGTAATTTTTCTGTTGACCATTTTCCTATACGTTTACTTTTTATTTGCTATTTTCTTGTTTTTTTTATTTCCCTACAAAACATTTGATTTATTGTTTTTGCCATTAGCCGTACTTTCTCTCCATTTTACATTTAGTTCGTTGTTTGAATTTATTTCATTTTTTTATCATGTTTTTTTCACTCTTTAAATATTTAAAATCCATTTTTTTAAATTTCTTCTTTTTATTTTCTACATTTTGTGTGTTTCTATAGTATACCATTTTGGTTTTTTCTAATATTTTTGTTTTCTATTTTGTCCGTTTGCTTCGCTTTTGATCATTCCTTCTAAATCTCTTTGTTTATTTTCGTCTTTTCATCATTCCAGTTTTTCAAAACTTTCCGGTTCGTCGTTTTTTTAATTTTTGCCATTGTTATTTAAAATTTGTTTATTATATTTATTCCACTAATTTTATGCACTCTTAACGTTTTATTCACTTTTTCTATTGCATTGAATATTTCTTGTTCTTGATGTTAAATATATTTTATTATTTTCGGTTCATCGAGTTTTTCAGTTTTATGCATTTTTATATAATGTTTGGTTTCTTTCTGGTAGTCTTTTTCGTTTTCATTGATTCTTAAATTTTTTCTACTTTTATCCATTTTTGATTATTTTCACCATTTGTTTAACAATGTTTGACTTCTTTAATCTTTGCAATTTGTTTGCTATTTTCTTTTATTTATATTTTATATGTTCTGTTTTAGTTTTTATCGATAATACATATTTTTACAATTGACTTTAATTTGTTTGAATATTCAGTTTTCCCATTGCCTTTTTTCTTTTTCCATCGCCGTTTAGATAACATTTTTTAATTTTTGTAATTACTACATTTTAATTTTTTTCATTATTTTACTTTTACTAACACTATTGACTCAAATGGCTTTGTTCAAAGTCACCAAAACTTTTGAAAAGGTATTTGAAATATTCCTAAGTATAAACAGGAAAATACGTAGCCTCATTGGCACTACAAATAACTAGAGCAAAAAATTGGTACATAACTATAAAATTTCAGTGAATATCAGTGAATTCCAATGAACTTCAAACTTTAGCTTTTTGGTACTCGGGCAATATACAGTGGTGGGGCCCGTACGTTGGATACCCCCGGGCCCGCATTTTCTCTCTACGGCTCTGGGTATAAGGAATCGTCCGCTTATGTGGATTCCTAGGCACCATACAGCAGAATAATCCGGTAGACAGACGCCTGGAATTCAAAGAAATTTATTTAGTTCATGACTTCCACACTCCAGTACTAGTTATTAAACATAGTTATAGAATTTGCGTTTCAAGCTCGTCTCATCAGAATCCAATACTAACTTAGAGCCAAGCAAAGTTAGAACAGAATTGAGACTAGCTTCAAAAATGGTGACACAATTTGTGTTCCTGAACAAACACCTAGTCAAGTATTCGGCTTCGGCTTGGCAATATGCATCATCTTATATTTCTCCCTAAGTCTGGCTCTAAGTTAGTGTCGAATTCCGATGAGACGAAAACTAAACGCAAATTTAATAACTCTTTTAATGACACGTTTTGGAGCCCTTTACACTATTTTTCCCAAAATATTGTTTATCGTAAACAAGGCTACAAGTCGCAGTCGCGGCAGTGTATTTGCATGTCAATGTTCAAGTGAATCGAGCAGTACAGCTCTAGATATTGAAACGGATTGGAGGTCTATTAAATAATAATGGAATTAAATGGAACAACTTTTTCCAATTTCATATTATTTGAACATTCCGCTCAAAAAAGTATTTTATATTTTGCATGATCAAAGTAAATGTGAAAACAAACACTGACACAATCAGTCGATTGTTGATTGCATAACGAACACGGTATTATTATCCCAGCGGACAGTTCGGACATAGGTTGTGTTGAACCGAACCAGCCGAAGCCCGGCTGTAAGCGCCATGTAATATTCAAAGCTCATTTCCAGCATCCCTGGTGGGGCTCCCTCCAGGGGACGACTAGTCAGGCCAACAACGTTGAAACTCCGTCGGTAGCGTTGCTGACTAGAAAGAACCATACACATCGGATAGTGGGAAAAAAATGGTAGAAAATATATAACAATAAACACCATCATAATGAGCGAAAAGAACGGAGACAGCTGAATTGAGCGGAATGGAAGCGACACGGAGGCGGAAGCAAGTGTAAAGTGTCAACGGATCTGAGTCGGCTTCAAAATGTCGGTATTTTTTTTAATAAAACAGTGCTTAAAGCCTGCTTTGTTCGTCCTATACTGTTGCCAGGTTGGATCGACACGCGATGAATTATTTTTCGTCCGATGCCGATAACAGGTTGCTTGGATGGGATTAATCAAAAATTCAATTTATTTACCTAGAAAAAAGATGCCCAGCAGGCAAATATAAACCACTCACCGAATCAGTCAATCCAATTAAGTGATATGGCTTCCAGCCCAACTCATACCCAACCCAGGAACCGAAACCAGTAAAATGGAAGGTGATAGCAGTAGACTCTTGTAAGCGCTCAGAAGTAGAAATATGTACTGTGTTCGCAAGTTTCCAATTTAGATTATGCTTGCTATTGCTATGCACAAAGCCTGTTTTCAATTAATTTTATCAGCTTATCTTCTCAATTTTCTCATACGGTTCAGGGGATTGAATTATGTGGTGCTCTTCCGAAAGGTGTTTTCATGTTTACTAGGTGTTTGATCTAGTTTGATTTGTGTAAGTTGTTACCAACGTCTCGATAGTGCATTTATACTAAAGGCGAATGATCTACGGGTTAAATTCCCAATAAATAGTATTGAATTCTGTACTCAGGCTGATAAAAAATAAAAGACAAAAGACGGGAAATGAAGGATGATGATTGAAAAGTAAACAATTTCTTCGAAATCTTTCCAACTTTTCATTGGAATCCAAATAAATGCGGAATACAACATCAACAATCAACGAGATTTACGAACCGAAAGATTATACAAATAGCTCTTCTCAACTCTGAAGTATCAATTCAAAGCGAGCACGTTCTGGATCATCTGTTGGTCATTCTATCAAATTGATTCAAGAAGGTAGAATGACACTGTTTAAACGCACATCCAGACTGAGGCAAACTAACCGGTGAAAATTGCGAAGTCTTTTCGCAAAGTTTGGATGGGGTAATTGGTTGGCCATTCGACAATTTATTAGACATTAGAAAAGCCTTCCATTCTGCAATGGTTTTCGTTTAAGTAAATTGTCATAAATAATGCTTGATGGGGCTTTTTATTTCTCGAGTTAGTCCACACCGAATTTGTCGGTCAATAAATTCTCCAATAGTTCTCACTGTACCAATTCAACGACTGCCGGGTGTCGGTTGGATTTGCATTTATAGTTTTTTTTTCGCTCTCGATGTCCATCGACTAACGTCTTCCGGCCACCAGCACTTAACTACTCCACATCCGAAGCAGACAGTAAAACTACTAAACCAAAACAGTTAAACTGTGCTGCTGGTGCAATGATGCTGGCCAAGGATAAAGCACAACAAAAACAACACATAAATATGGAACGGGAGTAGAATCGTTCTCCAGTACAAACCGAACTGGCAATTTATCTCGTGGCTATAAATAAATTTATGCAAATAAAGAATACGTTCTTCTTGCGGTAATCGAGTGACTTTTTCGCTATAGAGCCGATAAAATGGTTTGTTGCTCAACCAAACTAGTTAGATGATTTATCGGGTGCTTTAGTATGGAAACCTAGATTCCGGATGAATCTTCTAGTTTTACAAATTAAGAACAGATTTGGATCGAAATTTTCTGAAAGGTAAACAAGAATTGTGTCCTGTTTTAAATTCTACTGTTATATGTGTTCAGTCTATCTATGCACTTTTAGGCAAATGTTTGAAAAAAAAAAACCAATCATCCATGTCAGAGAGGCGACTTCATCAACTGAATCCCACCTTGCTTTCAACGGCAAAGACCGTAGCTTCTCTCGGTAAAAAGGGACAAGTCTGTCTTTGCCGTTGAGACGTGCTGGTAGACTTGAACGATTTATAGCAATGCTGCCTAAGATTGACTACTACCAACAGAAGACAAAAGATTAACAAGTAAGATTTTAATCCTGTTTGCAATGACCTATTCTATTTTTCCGATCTGTATATTTTACATCCTTGCTCTCACTTGAGTACTATAGCTCTAAATTTTCATAAGTGTCCCTACTCAGAAATCTATAGCTAATTAAATGTCGTTAAAAAGTAAAAAAAGAAAGTGTCACTACATATTAGCCGAAATTAAAGAAGGAAATGAGCTATCAAAGTCTATTCACTTTTTGCTGAACTCATTTGTTTGTTTATTTCAAATATCAAATTTAATTTTGCAGACTGCGCTAATAGACATGGGGCAATTTTTCTGGACCAACAAAACATGTAAATTCTGCATACTTGTAGAACATCGTGTACATTGATGCACCCATATTGCTTCCTTGTGTGACTCCTGATCTTCTGAGAAGAAACGCAATGATCTAGGAGCCATTTTGACAGACAAATGAAATTCCAGCCAATAATCGTCTAATCGGTGGAATTCCACCTTTAAAATGCCATCCATTGCCTTTCACTGATTTAGATAAATTTCTTATTCCACACGAAGCGGATTCCCGTAAAATTAATACAAATTGAGTTCATCCCTTAAGGTCGTCCTAGACATAGGTAAACAACTTTACAGTAGCCCCAAGCAACAAAACACGGTAAGACTCCGGGTCCGTTAACTGTACGGCCGAGTTTAATCGAAAACCAATTTTTTCCCGGGACTCGAATTTTACAAGGCTGCTGCTTGCGGTTTCTAGCAGATTACAGTTTATTTTCGTGAATGAATTATCAAAAAAAAAATGATTTAGCGCGGGAACTGTTCCTGTGGCAAGAAAATCGGCATCAGTAAGTCCCAACACCCTTAAAAATCAAGAACAGCTCTGCGTATCCTACCTTATTCCAGGAAGCCAGCCCACGCAGAAAACAAGCTCTTTCCCCTGCACCGGACCGACTGCAGATGCCGGACCCCTTCCACGAACCTTCGGCAACTGCCGATGCAGGGGTCTCGCCTCCCCCGGATAAGTCCCAACACTCTCAAACGATAGGACCGGACACGAAAAGCTGCACGGTTAGAGAAAAGCCTCCTCTCCTGCACTGGCCCCGCCCGCGGGCGTACCAGCCCCCACCGACGAGCCTTGGGCGGCTGGCAGTGCAGAGGGACCGGTAAACCTCCAAGTAAGTTCTCTTCAACAACCCATATGCCGAGAACGGCTCAGCGCCTCCAACTTCTTTGCAGACAATGAAACGACAATCAACACACGGGTGACATTAAGCCCCGGAAGACTGACCCCCCTACCATCACCAACACCAAAAACAAATTCTACCAGAATCCAGCAGGAAACGAGCGCCACCCCTGGCATCACTGAAAGGGCAGTCAGGGTCGTCGAGAGCCACGTCGGGCCCCAAGGCTTGTATTACTGTCGGTCCCTTTTAAACCTAAGTCCTCTAGTTCAGTATGTGAGTCCGTGGTTTCTATTAGTCTCCGGTTGACTCATATTGCCACGTCCACAGATAGCGTGCCAGACATGCGAATTTCGATAGCTTCTTATTCCGTGGTATCCAAATCGGGTAAAATTGCCATAGCTACGAGTTTTTCAATATACTCAGGAATCAGGAATCAGTAGCATCTAGCTCAAATAGTACGTTCCCCATGTTGATCGGAGATTTGTACCTTGCCATGAATCATCTTTTCACGATTTCCCTGATGCGAAGGATTGGGGAAGTGGTTAGGTTAGGGGTACGGAATATACCCACGAAGCATTATTTAATGGCTTTAGCATGTTCTATACTCGCATACTAAACATATTCTTTACGGTTTCATAGTTCTATAGAGATTTTTAAAGCACACTTAGTGAAGAAAAAGGCGAATCAGTGTGCCAGAATAGAACCAGTTCAGTGTTTTTAAAAAAAAATCTTCCCTTCTTTATCGACACAGCAAAAGAAAAAAATAACTTTCAATAACGTACCACTCCTTCCTCTTTTCTTTCGTTTGAAATGCCGACTGTTTAAATTGACGACTTAGTGCCTATAGAAATGGGATTCGATCCGCAGTCGAAAACCGCGTCTCAATTTGGTATACGCGTTTGATCACCGATCTGCGAGAAGATTTGCATGTATACTTGGTTTAATCCTAAATGTTTGGTTGAAATTACGCAAACGTCTATTGTGTATTATATTTACAATTGTATTTTTTTCGAAAAATCGTGCAGAATTTTCAATTTGATTTTAGGTTTATTGCATCATCATTTATTAAATGAAGGCATACGAGTTTAGGTAACAATTGGAACGCATACGAATATTACGGCGCCGGTAGTTGAGTGGTAAGCGTGACCGCCACTCATTCTAGTTGGTCTGGGTTCAATCCCAGCCGATGTCATTGAGATTTTTCTGCGGTGAAAAAATCTGTGGTCCCGTCGCCCTTCAGAAGGATGGATCGATATCTAGTCCAGATAGTGGAGTCACCTCTCTGGGGTCGATAACGAAGAAGTAGAATATAACTTCTATACTCACTAACAAATATCCTCCTCCCGTGATACTTGTGGAGTGCACAGTAGTATATACGGCCTCTAGAAAGAGCAAGTATCGGACTAACATCCGTTTTCTTTCCTTTCGTGATCTGCATTCGGGCCTGGTCGGCGCCAGTATTAATCAATAAACACTTTAGAGTTTCCAGGAGTTGCACATTGAAAGATGTTTCGCTACTCCCAAGCATAATTATATACTGATTCCCTGTGCAACTTCGGGTAGTTAGTAATGGAAATGCTGACTTATAGATTATCTAGAGTTTTAAATTAGAGCTTATGGTTACTTGGGTAACGACACAAAACAATTAAAACAGAACATTCTGCACCCCCGGAAGGATGCTGAACGATCTGCAGGTGATACAATAGCTAGAATAATACTTCCAACCCCCGGAGGGATTTAGAATTTTTATTGCAACGGGGAGCCGATATATTCCGTTTTCTGTTTAATTGATGGTCTGGAACATAATCAGCACTCTAAGTCTAACATGGTGAAATTGTAGGGTGTAAACATTGGCCATCTTTAGCTACTTTTTACAATAGATCTTAAGGAACGTCGCTAAAAGTAAACAAGAATACAGTTTGATCACAATAGATTCGAAATTATTGTTTAGAATTATGAAATCAAAAGATTTTGAATTTACATAAGTTTATCTCATATTGAATCCAAAAAATTCGTTTCTAATCGTAGATTTGATACAGGTTTAATTAATAAACAATGTGATATGTCTGACGTAGGAGTCGTTTTCGATATGCTGTGAGAATATGTAGGACAGCAATATAGACACAGAACGCAATATTAAGACGCAACAACTTAAACAACTACGAGCACAGTGGGCGACCGAGTACTGCTGCTGTTGGATGAATTGTACTGATTTGATTTCTTTATTTCGCACATTATAATTAGGTTCTTATAGACACGCATCTTTGGCGAGGCCCAAAATCACCGTTCAATCTCAACACAATGCACTTTTAGAAGAAAATTCCATATAACGTGGTATAAAAATACAAAAATGCAATAATTTTCCATTTTAATCACCGGTTAATTAAGGCCAGTCTACCTTCTCATCTCGTCCAGAGTAGAAACTAAAAATCGTTCCGCTATAGATACACGGAAAAAACGAATGCAGACGAATTGTGTTGCTATTGGATTTTGGAAATGTCCTGTAAGTCCAGCTACTCGGGAAGTGAAACAATTACGAAATGTGCAGATTGTGCTAAATCTGGGAGAAGTTAAAGCCCTGCAAATGCACCATATCAAACAATCAACACAGTCGATTGTTTCGCGGAACAACGTGCAGAACACCAACGAAAGCTGCCACGTTAACAACATCATCTCCGCAAGGCTCTAGAGAGATGTGTTTACACGAATTATCTCTACACGCCCCTGACAACGTGATTAACAAATTTATGTCAAGATACAGAGAAGTGACTTCCATACGAGCTGTAACTTCGGGTGTCCCAAACGTTGTTATTGTGGTGAGAATGCTTCCGTACAATCCAACTTTTTCATACGCAACCATTTTATGCAGATCAACCGAAAATGAAACGTTTCATCAGACAATACTGGCTTTGCAACCATGGTTGATTCCAGAAAAAGATACTACACCAGGAAAACTTTGTGCAAAAGCAGCTTAGAAAAGCCCACCTACTATAACCGTAAACAGCACACCGTTATATTATGCCGAACCACAAAGCCTACAGAATCAATATCTACGGATCTGATAGGAACAAATATTCAATCAGCAACAACCACGCCCAGTGTCTCCAAGCCAACAACCGGCACCATCAGCAAAGAAGCGAACGTAGAAGAGCACGGATGCATTTGTCCGTGACCTCGCATTTCTGTTTGACGCTTTCTTCGAAAATACTTTGAATTGGCTTCTCAATATTTTGTAGTGTATTCCGTCGATTCAAGCAATAAAACTTGTTTTATAAACTTGTACACAAAGTAGACAACTCCCTTGTTTTATCAAATATCAACTATCAAATAAAGTTTTCATTTTTCTACGTTTTCATCACATATCAATTTAATAAGACGAATTATTACAAGGAAATTAATATTGCTATTTTTATTGCTCTTTTATGAAAGCCGGACGTGTTCGCCTATCTTCCGGATAAAAACACGGGCCCCCAAATACGACCAGAGCCCCAGAGCAATTGTCCTGGCTGCCTCCCCCTCTCATCGGAACAAGAAAACCCCACCCCTAACTTTCGACAACACCGGCCCCCCAGACCCTCTATTTGGGCAACGATCAAGCCCGATATCACACAACGGGCGCCCAGCTCTGGAACGACGGAGCACAGAAACACACCGGCAGATTGGAGCTTGACCCAGTTCCCGGTCCAAGTCGACCACCAGCTCCAAAACCGACCACATCCTGGACCGCAGTTCGCTGGCGCTTCAATGGAACGCCAATCGGCCATGACAGAACCAGGGAGACCTCCATGGCATCATCACCCGACACAACCCATTCGTACTAGTTATACAAGAAACCCATACCCTGGAGAGCAGAGCTGAAAATAATCGAAGCTTTTTATTGACGACTGAAAATGAACCTGATACGACTCGTGATGAATGGAAGAAATATTCATTCAAAACCCCATGTCATTCCATTAAATATCGTACAATAATATTCAATTCACTATTTATTTAGGTAAATGTTTTCAAATGTTAGTAAAGCATATAAAATAATAATCATCATCTCTTGCTTTGTGCCAGGGCCTACTTTGATTCGTTTAATTCGTTGTTGCACGTTCGCTTCGTGCAATAATCGGACACGAATGAATGTTTGAACCGTTCAAATACTGCACAGACATTCTCCAAAAGCAGACTAATTGTTTAAAAAAAAATTAAAAAAGACGTCAATTATAAAATCGCGCAAATAAATAGTATGAATGGTACGCATAATACATCGTTTCGTAAAAGGCCTATTAAACACAAAATGGCAGAAAGTGGCAGCCATTTTACTCTTGATTCACTTAGGGACCATTCATAAATTACGTAACGCAAAAATTGCCCAAAATTGACTCCCCCCTCCCCCCATGTAACAAATTGTCACACATTTCTCCATCCCCCCCTCCCCTATTACGTAACAAATTCCAAGAAAAAATATTTTTTTCTTCGGTGAAAACATGTTACGTAACGATCTAGCTAACTCCCCCTCCCCCCTATGTCACAACATGTCACAACTTGTTGCACCCCCTCCCCCCCTAAAAGCGTTACGTAATTTATGAATGGTCCCTTACTGTGGTGAGAAATGGTGAGAACATAAATAAATATCACTATATAATACCAGCATTTTTAAGAAATATTGTACATATCATCTCGATTATAACTGTCAAATTTCAATATTTTATTAATTTCCATTTTGGAATATACATACCAATGGATTCAGCAGATACTTTAGGATTTGGAGATATATAATACTGGTTCTTAGATGTGACAAATTCTGCACCCGTTCCTGATAATGGGTGTCTGCAACGCACGCTGCTCCGTCTGGGAATTACGATGCCATTGCCGTCGCGGCAATGAAATTCTGGAAGCCGTTGTGAACAACGGTACGTTATTCTCAACAACGGGAGCCCAACCTTCGCCAGAGGAACAGATCACAGAAAGACCTCACCATTTGCTCTACTTCCTGTCGGACTCATGCAACAGCGATCATTATCCCTTTCTAATCACCCACAAGGCAGTCCCCTCCCCCCGATAATTTCCCGGCGGTGACGATGGCTGTATAAAGATGCCGGTTAGACCAACTTCGGCGAAGTGTTTGTAGTCAATTTCGGCCCACAAAAGTCCGTATGAGCCTGCGGGGAACATCCACCAGGCCGCCAAGGCCAGTATCCCCCGGGCCAGTACCACCCCCCGCGGAGAGAGGTGCACCAGTGGTGCCCCGAGGTCGCAAGCGCTACCAGAAATCGACGACAAGCCTTCCGAACCCTCCGGAAAGAGCCGGTTCTCACCCATTCTTGGTCCAGCCTTTTTGCCAGCTTCGGAACGACGCACGGGAACAGCCGAGGCCAAATCCGCAAATTTGAATGCATTCTTGGATGGAATCCACCCCGACTCGCCAACAGAGGAAATCTAGCGACGAGTAAACGCACTTAGTGGGAAAAGGCGCTACACCGGAGTCTAGTTGGAAATCGGAGGCTTCGCAGCCCTTGAGTCTCGTGAAATCGTCGATGAACTGGGACGGTTTGTTCCTCTCTCTCTCTCTCTCTCTCTCTCTCTCTCTCTCTCTCTCTCTCTCTCTCTCTCTCTCTCTCTCTCTCTCTCTCTCTCTCAGCGACCGCTTCACTGCCACCCGAGTTCCAGGCTAGGAAAAGCCTACTCTACGCCACTCTCATGACATTCTTCCCCGATTCATCGCTCGAGTGGAACCAGCCCTTCTCCGGATAGGAATTGATAGACGCCCTCACAGGCGGAATCGACAACGTCGGATACTGATTTCTAAGGACCCTCCCGATCAGAAGGGCATAACTGATTTATAACACCTGGAGTTATTTATTTCAAAAATATTTTGAAACAGAACCTGTTATAAATCCGGCTGGTTAGTTGTTAAAATGACATAAAATAGAGCAAAAAACTGGCTAATGATAACAAAATTGTAACAAAATTTGATATGATTTTATCAAACTTAAAACTAAATGAGATATAATTTTTTCAAAAGTAGAAAAGTCGTCTGTAAGAGAACTGTATTAGATATAATCATCTAATGACAGTGAGCTAGTAACAAATGATCAATTCATAAATTTATCGTTTCATAATAGATTATGTTATAATATTGACAGTATAGAAAACTGTCCGCAATCCATTTTCCATTCCGTTATCTGAATATAACTCCAGTTGTTATAAATATCAACCATAGTTATAATAGTGTTATTGTTTTGTTATGCTCTTCTGACCGGCTCCTACCGGTGGGAAGAAAGAGCCCACCTCCAATGCTGCAACCAGATCTGGGAGGGCGGGCTCCTGGAGTCGTAGCAAACGGCCCTCGTCGTTCCGATCCTCAAAAGGGCTTAGGGGACCTGAACGGCCAAAGATTGTCAATCCATTAGCTACCTTATTCCCCTGCACCGAAAATATCCTCGAACGGATAGTAAACAGAAAGCTAATGACAACCGTTGAGCAACGCTAGCTACTGGACTACCGGCAACACACTTTCCAGGAAGGTAGGGGCACAGAGTCCTACCTAGCATCCCTGGGAAAACTCTAGACCAGGCAGAGCGAGACGGCCTAAAAACCGAAATCGCCGCATTAGACATAGGCAAGTCATACAACACCGTATGGTGGGAGGCTGTGCTCCGGTTGTGTTCTGTGCTCCGGACTCTGAGTCGAAGTCGGCGGCAGCCAATCTGGAATATTCTCAAAGCAAAACTGAGTACCCCAGGGATCCATCCTGGCAGTATGGAGACGATATACGCTACTCTCCTCAAGGGGATTCTCATATTCATTTACGCGGATGACACCGTGTTGGTCGCGATCGGGAGAACCAAAGGCCGTACCAGTATATAGTTGCAAACTCCAGTTAACGCTGTATGCAACCAGAAAAGTGTACGTTGAGATCGCCAGATCCCTCTTACCACTCCAAGTCCGACTGCATCGGATATGACCTCGACTATGGAACGCCATATCCCCCCAAATCGACACAAGCCTGTCCCAGACGATCTGGGCCGGCGGAGTCCTCGAAGTCACCCGTTCACCCTACAATGAACTAGTGGAGCGGCGATTCTATAATCATACTCTGATCTATACCGACGAATCCAGGAAGGATGGCGAGGTAGGAGTCGGAGCCCGCTACGGCGGGACATGCTCATCCCTACGTCTGGCGCTGCCATCGCATTGGCCCTGTCTCAAATGCCAGAAGACACAGCAACCACGATCTTCACCGATTTCCTCCCGGAACGCCACGCGATGGACAGCGGACAGTCCCGACACCCCTTTGTTCAGGCCATCGAGATGAATGCTGATCCACTCACCACACTATGCTGGATCCCCGGGCACAGCAGCATACAGGGAAACACCAAAACAGATCATCTGGCAGCGCTGGGTCGGAGAGGAAGTGCCAAACGTGGACATCAAGCGGCACTTCGACGAAGTCCTTAACAATAACTTCATCGACCACTGGCAGGCGTCCCAGGGACAGAAAATTAAAGTGATACTCGTAAAATAGCCCAGATTGGAAGGAACAGAATGTCCTGCCCCGATTGGGGACACACACAACCTCGAATGTACCACCCTCTATCTGCACCACATAGGGAACCAGAACAACAGTCAAACACATCCTCCACAACTGCCTCGAGCTCCAGGACTTCCGCGTAAGACACGACATCCCGCCCTCAATTCTCGACACCCTGGCCAATGGCTCCGTAAGGGAAGAAATCGTCCTAAACTTCCTTAATAACGCTGGTCTCTTCGACGACATCTAATCAGGAACCCACCACGACCAGACTAGCAATTCCCTCTGCCACACCGCTTGCGCTTGTTTTCCTTACAGGTCATTCCATTTAAAGATTCCCTCTCGAGAAAAATGAGTATCTGGCTGTATGAACAGACAACAAAAAACGCAAGTGGCCTGTTACACTGACGGCTCTCTGATTGAAGCACGTGCTGGTGCTGGTGTCAACTGTCGTGAAATGAGATGGGAACAGTCTCACTCGCTTGGTAGATACTGTACTGCAATACAAGCAGAAATCTTTGCGATTATTGTTCGGTAGAGTTACAAACTTCTGCTCCGATAGTCAAGCAGCAATCAAGGCTCTTAGCTCGGACGAATCACGGTCCAAACTAGTGATCGCGTACCGAACCCAAATCTAAGAGCTAAGCATTGTTAGCGATATCTATCTTGTCTAGGTGCCCGGACATTCCGGTATTACTGGAAACACCGACGAATTGGTCAGGGCAGGAGCAGCGATTGACTTTGTTGGTACTGAGCCCGCCAAGTCAATTTCAACAAATTGGATAAAAGAAAAAAAATACTGTCCTGGGCTTCGTTCAAGCACCGCAATTATTGGATAAATCTACAAACGTGTTGCCAAACAAGGGCGTTTCTAGAACAATCGTGCCCTGTGATTTCAAAAAATTTCCTGCATTTTTCGCGACTCCACCGCGGCACTCTGACCAGTTCTTTAATCGGCCACTGCAAACTCAATTTTCATATGGCAACTACTCAGCGCGCTGAGTCTTTTTCATGTGATCTTTGCGAATCCGAGTACGGAACCGCATATCATCAGATATTCAACTGCCCGGCTGTAGCGTAATTGCGATTTCGAGTTTTGGCCATCCTTATGATAATGTCCAATGTTGAGGAAGACAAAACAATTTTTTGTTTGCTGTTTCCCTATAAATAGTTTTTTTTTATATTTTAGTATAAAACAGAGTCACTCACGGAAACAAATTTAATATTACATCCTACTTGGAATATAAAATATTTCTGGACCCGCAAAAATTTGCAAAATGTTTGTATTATGATAAAACTATAACCAATTTAAACCCTGCTTTCCTCTGAAGATGAAGGAATATGTCTTCGAAACGTTGCACTATGGGCAGCCATGTGATCAAGTATCGAAAAACACATGAACTCCAATTTAATTCGATTCTACATCGAGTGTTTGTATACATAATATAATTAAAGAAATCCTTAGGTATCTATTTTTACCATTTTTTTTTGTTAACCATTTTTGTTAACGACCTATTTAGTCAATTTGTCAACAGTTGTTACGGCATTTAATTAGCAAGGGACTGGAAGGTGAAGTATATTTTTCAATATTTAGAGCCATAGTACTCAAGGGAGAGCAAGGAGTTGAAGGGAGAAAGTTTAGAAAAGCGTGGAAGGATCATATATGCAAGCTTAGAGCTCACCGGCGACTTAACTTTTTGTCTGCTACCGTAGAAGTCAGGGTCTTTTGGCATTAGAAATGCGAATCACCTGAGTCTACGGCATGTCCGGACAAGCGTAAAGTAACTTGTTACTTCATGCTGTCGGAACCGACCTTAGGTATCTCAAATAAATATTACCGTATGTTTGAAGATAAAAATGCTGAAAACAGACATTCCACGTGTATTTCTTAAACTTTTCGTCTCGCTATTGAAATTTGAATGAAACATATGTTCAAATATGTCATCTAAAAACTAAGATTACCCGTTTTACGTTTATATTATTCGAAATGCATATTAATTGTACTGGTAGGCACTTTTATAAAAAATAAGGGATCAACGTACAATAATATCCACAAATTAGATCCGGAAAAAAGTCTCACAAAGACCCCTTAAACTCTCGGCAGCGAATACATGTATAATGATTCTTTTAACTTATAGCGAAGGTTTCAGTTGCCCACATTTGCTCTGTGCTGAGATCGCATCAGTTGGAGTTTCAATGGCAGTCACAATTAGTAGTCTTTTTCGTGGTATTGGTTTGTATAGGACTCATTAATCCGTACCTCCGGAACAAGAATTCCGAACGAAACAATTCACAAGCTATAAGGGTGAGACATCACTGTAATCAACTGATTGCACAGCTTTTGTACTATTGACAATTAGAAAACCGCTAACATAACCTAGACACTGTACACTGCTTTCTATTTATTTCTGAAACAATGATTCTCAAATTCCTATTTAATTCTTTTATTCAATTCTATAAACACGTTCTTTAGTAGGTGGACCCGGGGCTATTAAGACAGGGGGGGGGGTTAATTCGGACTCCCTCGATTTCTCAGACTTTTTGACAATCGTACATATTCGTGAAACCGCTATTATGAAACATTAATTTTAAGAGCTGAATTTGATTCTTTGTTCTTTGTAGAAAAGAGATACAAAGTGTTTCGTTGTTTTGCCATTCTCAAAACAAAAATCATTATAATGGAAAAACCGTGATTAAAGCAACAAATCAAAGTGAAAAAATAAAAGGTTAGTGTTTTGGAAAGCTTGAGGCTTCTATTTAAGGGAATATTTTTTGTTTGGGTGAAAACATAGATATTTTCGAGACGCTCACCACATTTGTGCAAAAAGAGCGTACGGGGTTATACGGACCCCCTATTCCGTCAACCACCGTTCAGCGGCTTGCGGCTGCGTACACCATTGCACACGTCACTGCAAACAAAATACATGGGCCGCCAATCGACAGCCGTGACTTACCAGATAAAATTTTTGCAAAACGATTTTTTTTGCTTCTTGTTATAAATATTTCATAGATAAGTATAATTCCATTATAAAAAAATTAAAAAAATGACGGTCTGAATTGCCCCTATATTGTAAAAGGATGGAGGAACGTAGAGGTTTGCAGCTCGTCGCCTAGCGTTGCCATTGAGTGGTGCAAATGAACCTGAACTTTTATGGCACCAAAATGTAGCTGAGGTTTCAAACTAACAATTAGGAACTTTCACCGGTAATTTTTTTACATCTATACACCTAAAAGGGCGATTTGCTTAGGTAAATCCGAATAGTCCCGGGTTCCCCCACATTTATTTGATGGATTTTATTCATTTTGGATAGTTTATTTTTTAATATGTGACTAATACTAAATATATGATCATTTCATTTTTGAACCCTTAACTTCAATCAGCATTAATTTCAGTTCATTTTGTCTGTTTTATTTTATCCTGATCAGTTTATTCGTTTCGTGCATTTTATTCATAACATTAATTTAACTTATATTATTAACCTTTTCATTTTTTGCATATTATTCATTTTTTCCAGCTCATGCTTTCATTCAGCATTTTCACTTTGATAATATTTCATCCAAATTATTAATTTATCCTATTATTTAATGTTGCTTAGTTTTTTTCATTGGATTCAATTTATTTCGTTTATTCCTTTTTTCATTCTACTAATTCTATTTATTTTCTTTATTTTATTGATTTTATTATACTTACCCATATCGTTTTTCATGTTTGATTTTTTATTCATTTCATTAATTTTTTTCATTTCATTTATTTCTTACATTTTATTCATTTTATTTATTCTGTTCATTTAATAAATTTTATTATTTTGTTAATTTGATTAATTTTATTCCTTTTCCAGTTCATTCATTTTATTCAGTTTCTTTGTTTTATAATTCTATTGATTCTGTTCAGTCATTCCTGTTATTCATTTGATCCAATTTTAGTTCGAGCCAATCCAATTTATTACATTAATTTTATATCTTTTCATTTTGATTCAATAGGCTGAACTAATTTGATTGATTCATTTTATTAATTTGATTTATATTAATAATTCTACTCATTTTATTAATTTGGTAACTTTTTATCAATTTTTCGCTTAATTAATTTTTGAATTTCATTTTTTAATCATTGTCTGCAATTTATTCACTTTATTCGAGGTATTATTCGAGCAGAACTCGACACTGTGTTCATCCCACCACTAGTTGGGTGCCTACTTCGTATGAGTTCTGCAAACTAATGGATGATCTAACAGTGATATGTGTAAGAAATGTCTCATCTCACTATTAGCTGGATATAGTCAGTTTTAATAATTCGATATTGACTTAATCCCAGCGAACTAGAACCGAGCCATTTTCAACAGAGCACTCAATAAATCCAATTATCTCCAAGATCCACAACCATCGAGCGGCCAAATGCCCATTCGAAATTCTTCGCCCAAGAAATGCCATAATCCAACGGTCATTAATTCGAAATTCATTTTTTCTCAAGTGCACAATTGATCATTCCCAAGAACCGGTTCAGCTTTCAAAATTAAATTATTCAAATCTCGCAAGTACCGGCACAAGGACCTTACCTTTTGTCCGGTGAATAATTATTCCCGGAGGACAGGCCAAGGATCCGGCTCAGAGCCCACCTTATTTGACAGGGAAAAGCAATTATTCTGTCACGGAGTACGGGGACAAATTCTTTCCCACCCCCCCTAGACGAGTCCAATAGCTGTCGAGGCTGGAATAATTTCCACCTTCCATTCTTCCAGTTCCAGCAAAGCACACCCCGACTAAGATATACGGAGAGAGAGAGAGAGAGACAGGTATACTGTTATGATAAAGATACCCTTGGGAATTAGATCACCACCACCAGATATGTTTGCCATTTTTGAGATAGCAGCCGGGAATTAGGCTCCAGGACGGGTGGGACGGGGGGAGACCCGAAACATATCAGCGTAACCACACTGCGGAAAGTGTGAAGAGGATTTTATTATTTACCATTCGTTAATTGCTATCAGAATTGACAATAGCGAGAGCACACATATGTGTGGGGTTTGGGCAACATCACAATCGAATCCCGTCGACTGCCGGAGGCTGTTCGGGTTTGGGTATCAGTCTCAGCATATGACATTTCCATATCCAAATCCACGTGTGCGGTTTTGGGTCCCCCGCCTTAGCAACGGAGACTGAAAAGGATGCCTGGTTATCTTATCGTTTGCTATATTAGAAGAGTCTTTTATCCGCAGGGTAAAACCCTTTTTCTCGGTTGATGCAGATCGCTGTTCGAAAGCTGTTCAGTATTATAAGAAGGGTTCGATAAATATTTTGAAACGGGATTGGGAACGCATGTCTATCTAAATTTCGTTCATATCGCATATGATTTGTTTTATTTGCAACTGTTACTGTTTTAGTTGATTGCAAATACTTTTATCAACTCAAATTAGTTTTTCAGGTTGTTCAAAAAGAAAAATAAAATGTTCTGCAATCATCTCAGAAAAATACACATCAGGCGTTGGAAATTCTACACGAGAAAAAATCACACAAACGGAATGGTGAATTACACTCCCTGGTGGGATTTACTCCGGGAAACATACACACACACAAAAACGACACCATGGGATTTTCTTATCCTACCGATTCGATGAATTCATCAGGAAAAGAAAAGTCTGCAATGCGACACTCCATTCATTGGGTTCCGAACATACTCTGCTGGAAAATTTCATCCATGTCTCATTCCCGACGGGTTTTCTTTCTTTTTCCCGCTTTTCATTCCTGTTGAAACGTCGAGAAAAAAATATTTTTCGCTTTTCTGCTGCTGTGACAAGTTTTTTTTCCCCCGCACATTCTAGTGATTTGCGGATTGCTTAAGCATCTACCAGCATAAGGACAGATTGGCATTAGATTGGCAAACATTTGCTTTCCACATAGAAAAAAAAAACGTACGATGTATGCGGAACGGATTGCTTTCACCGGAAGGTTTCTTCCGAAGTTTAAATTATCTTTGATGAAGTTTCGTTATTCAACTCAACTGCTACTTTCCGCAAAGCTTCTTTTGGAAGCATTCCTTGCGAGTGGGTGAATTTCAGAATTGGTCACTTATGTTGGTTGGGACACTCGTGTTCGATTTTTTTCTTAATACCGATTCTCCAGCTGACAGCCGTCAGTAGGTGATCCAGTAGAAACACAGAAAACAGACGTCCATCTTATGGGTTCAAATTGTTCCTAACCCACTGGGATAAGGTGTAATAGGCTTAATTATACAGGTATACCTCAATTTAACGTACATTTTCGGATCGAAGCATGTACAGTAAATTGAATTTTACGCTAAATCGAATCATAATAGAAGTGTTCGTTTTCGAAAAGAGTCATTTTTTTTAATTCATCGCACGTAATATTTGTGATGGTATCCTGATTTTATCCACCTAACAGTCACATAGAATCAATATATTCTTAACTAAATAGTCGGTTGTCACGGTAAAGATAGATAGTCTACCTTTATCAGGACACATGTTAGTGAACTTGGGTGATTCGTAGTTATTCTGCCTAAGCTCGACCCTCATTGACAGAAGACAAAGATTAAGCCCGTACGATATTAAGCCTGTTCTAATGACCCTACCACTTCTAGTTTTCCGATCTGTTTACTCCACATCCTTGCTCTCACTTGAGTATTATGGCTCTAAGTTTCATAACTTTCCCTACCCAGTAATCTCTAGCTAATTGAATGTCGTTAAAATGTAAAAAAAACTAAACAATTGAATTTCTCTTCTGAACATAAGCGAAATAATTCTCTTAACCGTGGCAAATATTCGCCAATTTTAATAATTATTTTTTTTCCATGACTTCCTCGTTACATTTTTTTCAGAATTAAGGATAATTTATAAGAAGTAGTATTATTGGCAGTACAGAATTTATGTGCCATATTTCTCCTTAGTGGAGAAGAAATTAGGTAAAAGCTATGATGCGTCTGGCGATAGGACCTGACAAAATTGATGCTAATAATCAACACAAACGGACGGTGATGATAAAAATAAAACAATAGTGTAACGGATGATCGACAGCCGCCGGCGGTAGCTGAAACTTTATTTTGTACTTGTATTATCTATTACACCCAGGCTTTCACGCGGTTTTTTGTGCGTTTTTTACGAGGTTTTTTCACTCGGATTTTCCAATTACCGCGGTTTTTGCAAAAATATTCTAAGTCTTTTTGAATGCAAAAGACTTAGAAGATTTTCGGAAAGATGGAAGAGATGGGTCTGGAAGATTCCTTATGGCCCGCACCCCAACAATATGGGTATTTTCGGAATGGTCTTGATAAGTAGGAGACAAAGATCGATGTTTGACGCCATTTTGAATTCCAAGATGGCGACTTCCGGGTTAGCCACATTCACTATAACCCAATCAATATGAGTATTTTTGGAATGATCTTAACGAGTAGGTTCCAAAAATTGTTTTTTGACGCCATTTTGAAATCCAAGATGCCGATTTCCGATTACGCGAAATTCTCTATAACCCAATCAATAAATTCAAACCCCCAACTCACACCACATACGTCTCTTTCTTCTCTCTCTTTTCCATTCTCACCGCACTTTCCTGGATGAACACATAAAAATATTTTGCATTTTGCTGGTTTATGATTAGATTTTATATTTGAGGTTGATTTAGATGATTGCCCAGATTTTTCATGCAGGAATTTCGGTAAACCGGAAGTCGCCATCTAGTATTTTAAAATGACACCAACCGTTTGTCTGCTACTCGTCAAAACCATTCCGAAAATACTCATGTTGATTGGGTTACAGCGAATTTCCCTAAACCGAAAGTCGCCATCTTTGATTTTCTATGATTTACTTACAAGCTGGGCGCAACATTCTTTTCAACCTGGAGGCTGTCTATTAACCATGTAGAAAAACATTCAGATCCTACCCTCCCCTCGCGTTCAAAATAGTTTTACCGAGCATTCACTTTGGCTAGATTGGGAGTGTTGCTCGGATTTGAAAAAAGAGTATTCAACCTATTTACTGAGGCAAAGGACATGTTTGGTATGACTAGCAGATAGTTTTTGGGTAGGTAGAGAATGTTTACCTGTATTTTGGGTTTGTTTCAATAGCTTTTGTCGCAAGCAAGTTGAAGAAATATGTAAATTTTGCTTTTGCTGGTACTGCATCACTAGCTCGTAGGTTCGAATATGTTACATAAAACCAGGAATGTTTTGAAAGAAATTATCAGTTAGAAAACAGAGTTTCCTACAACAACAGTTCAATTGAAGAATGAAACGTAAGTGTTCAGTTTGTGGTATTTGGATGTTGAGTACACTGAGACCTCCATTTACGAACTCTTTTTTTACGTAATATTGGATTTACGTAACTTTTTTTACGAACTAAATTCGAAATAACGAACTCTTTTTGGAAAGTTTGAGTTCGTACATTACAGCATGAAGTTATATACTTATGTATTCTTAGTTAATTGACACTAATATGAGTTGGGTATTTTCGGAATGGGGTTGACGAGTGTATGACGGAAATCGATGCCTTGAGCCATTTTGGAATCCAAGATGGCGACTTCCGGTTTAGATAAATTCTCATAAGCTCAACAATATGGGTATTTTCGGAATAGGGTTGACGAGTGCATGACGGAAATCGATGTCTTGAGCCATTTTGGAATACAAGATGGCGACTTCCGGTTTAGATAAATTCTCTATAACCTCAACAATATGGGTATTTTCGGAATGGGGTTGACGAGTGTATGACGGAAATAGAACCCATATTGTTCGTTATCAAGAATAATGCTCATCCGGCAATCGTGATATCAAACTTGGAAAAGTTTCCAATTGTCCATTTTCAGCATCTACTTGGCCAGCCCGTTCCAAAAATACCCATATTGTTAGGGTTATCGAGAATATTGCTCAACCGGAAGTCGCCATCTTGGATTTCAAAACGGTTCCAATTGTCCATTTTCAGCATCTACTTGTCAAGTCCGTTCCAAAAATACCCATATTGTCAGGGTTATCGAGAATATTGCTCAACCAACGAATATTAATAAGAATGTGAAGCAAACTTTTTTTACGAACTAAATCCCAAATAACGAACACTTTTTTTACGAACTAATTCAATTTACGAACCCCCGGTTTGGTTCGTAAATGGAGGTTGCAGTGTACGCGTATCAGAAAACTTACCAAAAATGGTACGATTGTGCAATGAAACAAAAAGTAAATAGATGAGAGCAGCTCCTTCATTTGTTTTCGTTGCTACAATAAACTGTATGAACCAAATGATCCCGAGACCGAAGAAGCCATTGCAGGACCATCGAGAATCGCTGTTCCAGGTATATTCGGACGTTGTTCGCTTGGTTCCCAAAGGAAAAGATATCACCAATTTGACAGTTGTGTCCTACAAAGTTGGGCTTGAACCCGGATTGAAGCATTTAGCATTGGATCCTGCGTCATGGCCGGCTGGAATGCGGTTCCGTGAATTCATTATGCTGCCAAAAAACTGACTCCCTCGGCCGGGTTAGCTGTTCCCTGCCTCGTTACTTCCACCGTCCCCGGACAATGTGCACCAAGCGCGATTGATGCAAACAACACGATACGAGTGTATTATCAAAATACGAGAGGATTAGGAACGAAGGTCGACGATATATTTGGTATATTTGGCTGTTATGGATGGAAATTATGACGTTTATGTTCTAACTGAAACCTGGTTGAGTGATAAGATTAACTCTGTGCAGCTATCTGGCGATTCATTCACTGTGTACCGAGTTGATCGTTACACCACTAACAGTACCCGCTCGCGTGGCGGTGGGGTTCTTGTGGCTGTTTCGAACATTCTCGTCTCTTGTCGGATTGCGGAAGGAAGATTATCTTCCATTGAGAGTGTGTGGGTGAAACTTAGCACAGCATCTAGAAACTGTTTCATAGGAGCTGCCTACATACCTCCGGAAAAGCAACATGACTGTAATATTGTGCAGTTTCATTTTGATGCCGTGGAATACGTCTGTTTTATCGCAGATTCTAGTGACGAATTGTTCCTGTTTGGAGATTTCAACCAACCCGGGCTCATTTGCACTCCATTTGGTCACGATTTTGCATTCCTCGACCCGACTGCTTCGACCACCACTCCTGCGAGTCGTCTCCTGATTGACGGAATAGCCTTTCATGGACTGAAACAAGTTAGTCTAATTTCCAATCATCAGTCCCGCTTTTTGGACCTAGTTTTTGTCAGTGAAAGTGAAGAACGTGAATGTTCTGTTGTGGAGGCTCCCGAAATTTTGGTACCCCTTGACAATCACCATCCTGCTTTGGAATTTTGCTGAAGTTCCGCCGATGTCTTCTTTACGAGGACGAACCGATTCTCGATAAATTCAATTGTCGCAAGACAGATTATTCCGCTCTTCGACGCTCTCTAATGCGGATCAACTGGAATGAGTTGCAACATTTTGCAAATGTCGACGATGCTGTAACTCACTACAAATGTTTACTTCTGGAAATATCAACCTGCCAAGAAACCACCTTGGTACAATGGAACTCTACGCAGACTAAAACGCTTTACTAATCGACGATGTACTTTATCGAAGCGATTTTTTTTCGCTCGCTAGTAACGATTACCGCAGTTATAACAAGTTTCTCTATAGACGTTACGTAAATCGCATACAACTGAACTTACGTCGGAACCCCAAGGGATTCTGGTCGTTTGTTACCACTAAGAGGAAGGAAACTGGTCTCCCATCTGAAATGTTTCTCGACAACGATGCAGCTTTCTCTGCTGAAGATAAGTGCAGCTGTTTTGCACGGAACTTTTCGAGCGTCTTCTCTCAAGATTCGGCATTGACTGTTCCAGACGTCCCTTCTGACATTTTCAGCATGGATGTTTTCGTCATCGACGATGAAATGGTTCGTTCGGCTGTCCAGAAGACAGAAGCGTCCTTTGATCCCGGTAACGTTGAAAATTATCGTGGAATTACTTCGCTTGGAGTTGAATCAAAACTGATTGAGTCACTGGTTAACGAAACACTATTTGATTCCTGCCGACATTATATTAGCACCTGTCAGCATGGTTTCTATCCTGGCCGTTCGGTGGAAACCAATCTAGTGAGCTTTACGTCATTTTGTATGGATAATATGTGCAAAAACCTTCAAGTGGATGCGATATATACTGATTTGAAATCCGCCTTTGACAAAGTGAATCACGATATCCTGATTGCCAAACTGAAAAAAACTTGGCTGCACGACTAGGTTTTGTGAGTGGCTTCGATCGTATCTCGTTCATCGTCAAGTTGCTGTTAGTATTGGCACTGCTCAGTCTGATTGCTTTTCAAACAGCTCTGGAGTTCCTCAAGGTAGTACACTCGGACCGCCGCTATTTTCGCTGTTTATTAATGACGTGGCTAGTATTTTAAATCCTGGTGGCAAATTATTTTTCGATGACGATGTTAAACTATATTACGTAATTCGTGATCAGTCCGACTGCCTGGTACTGCAAACCGTTCTGGATACTCTTAACGACTGGTGTGTGCGGAATATGATGGTTTTGTGCATTCCCAAATGCAGTGTCATCAGCTTTCGTCGCACTAGGAACACCATCCCTTTTGATTATAATATTTCTGGAAATCCGCTACAACGTGTTGACTACATCAAAGACCTTGGAGGAATACTGGATAATAAGCTAACTTACCATCGTCACTTCTCTGCTACAATCGACAAGGCCAATCGACAACTGGGATTCATGTTTAAGATATCCAACGAATTTCGTGATCCTTTGTGTTTTAAAGCTCTTTACTGTTCATTAGTGCGTTCGATGCTAGAATTTGGAAATGTCGTTTGGAATCCTTACCATGCTGTTTGGATCAATAGGATCGAAGGCGTTCAGAGGCGGTTTGTCAGATATGCTCTGCGTTTCTTGCCATGGAGTGATCCGCAAAACTTGTCGCCGTATGAAGACCTCTGTCGTTTGTTAGGCTTGCACACCCTTGCTGAAAGGAGAATGACATCGCATTCAGTCTTTGTGGCCAAAATACTGCTGGATGAATACGACGTACCTGACCTACTAGAACAAATGCATTTCTATGCGCCATCTCGTACTCTTCGCCAAAGAGTGATGCTTGTTCCTGAAATGAGACCAACTGACTATGCTGCCAACAGTCCTGTCATCGCAATGGTTTGGAGGTTCAACGAGTTCTCCGAATTATTTGATTTTAACCTCACCACATCTGGATTTAGAAGACGAATTGAATCACACTAGTTTTAGGAAATTTCATTAAGACATTAAATGTTAGATGAATAAAATTTTTACAAATGCAAATACAAATACAAATATTATCGAAAATATGATTTGATTGTTTTTTAAATTTCAATTCTTTTCTTCAAACTACTAACACGAACTCTTGTTCTTTGAAACCTTTTTTCAGAGTCCTTCGAAAGATTAACTGCCATTGCAGGACCTTCCGGATTCGTTCCATTTTCCTACCAAGGTAAATAATAAAAAAGCAATCATTTGTATATGATTTTTTCTGATAATCAATCCATCATATGTATTTTCAGAGTTGTTAGAAGCACCCAATTCTGAATCGATCGTTACCACTTACAACGCACCTTTGTCGGACGATAATGAAATTCTTACACAACGTATTGCGATTGTTTGACCCCCTAGGGCTCGTGGAGCCAGTCATCATCCAAGCGAACGTCTTCATCAAAAAATAGTGGAAGCAGGAGTGTTATTGGGATGAACCGCTGACTGCAGAGTTGTAAGAGTATTAACACGAATGTCGGAGAAACCTCGCCGGTTTGGATAGTCTCTCGGTCCCCCGGTAGGTTGGAAGCATTAGCAGCAGTGCAGAGGTGGAACTTCACAGATTCTGTGACGCATCCGAGCTAGCGTATGGAGCCTGCGTGTACATTAGAACAGTTACAGAGGCTGGGTCTGTGGCTGTGCAACTGTTGCCCAAGCAGGCCCGATGAGAGGGGGGGGGTCAGCCAGGGCAATTGATAAAAGTCAAGGCAAAAGGACACAGTATGTTTTATTTCAGCGTTACTATTATGCGTAGGACATTGTGTGAATGTTTTGAAATAATTCGTCTGAACATTCCAACTCGACAACATTTCAGTTCGAATTTCTACATATTAAAGTCCCCCCCCCCTCACCCCTCATTACGCCCCATTGCTCAACTACCTACGCTCATGAAATTGAGCTAAGGCTTTTGAATAATTCATTCAAACATACCAATGTGGTAAATCTAAAATAAATAATGTTATTTTGGAATTCTAAATGAATTTCCATTGGTACACCCGCAGTGTTGGCAATAAAAATGATTCTTGGCATTTAATTCGATGTATTAAACTTTGAACAGCTATAACTTGGTTTAGAGACATTCTAACACCATACATCCTTCGTCAAAGTTGTTCAGCATATCCTGGACTATACTCATATCTATTTGTTGGCATACTACAGGAAGAATTGTAGTCTGTAGACTTAAAAATGCAAAAATGTAGGTTTTCCCATACTAATCTCCATACAAATTTCAAACGCAATGCACCACGCCGGGTCAACACCAATCGACCCCAAATTTTGCACAGTTGTTTGGGACCCCAAAAGGTACCAAAAAAGTACTGTGCTCGGTTGATGTAGCTATGATTACGTTTTTCCATATAACAATGCCCCACCCTAATGTCTACATTGTGTACAAGTTAAAAAACGAGTTTTATTGCTTGAATCGACGGAATACACTACAAAACGTTGAGAAGTCAATTCAAATTAGTTTCGAAGGAAGCAATAGAGCGTCAAAAAGTAATGCGAGCGCACGGACAAACGCATCCGTCTTCTTCCACGTTCGCTTCTTTGTTGGTGGTGCCGGTTGTTGGCTTGGAGACACTGGGCGCAATTGTTGTTGAGTGAATATTTGTTCCTGTCAGATCCGTAGATATTGGTTTGTAGTCGTTTTTTGTTTGGCATAAGATTTGACAGTGTGCTGTTTACGGTTATAGTAAGCGGGCTTTTTTACCTGCAATTACACAATGTTTTCCTTGGTTCAGTGCCTTTTTGCAGAATTCGCGCATAGGAAATTACTATGGGTGCATAACCGGTGTTGTCTGATAAATCCCATTTCCCGGTTGATCCGCATAAAATGGTTTCGTATGAAGGAGTTGGTTTAAACGGAAGCATTTTCATCACAAGAAAACGTCAGGAACACCCGGGAAAATGCGAAGATTCAGCTGTTATGGAAGCCACTTCTCCGTCTCTTTACTTAAATCTCTTAATCACGATGCCAGGGGTGTGTGGAAATAATTCATGTAAGCGCCTCTCTATGGAGCCATTGCCTATATGTATAAGGATGATGTTGTTAACGTGACAGCTTTCGTTGGTGTGCTGCATGTTGTTCCGTGAAACCTAAGACTAGACGTGAAAATCGGTTTCTTATTTTTCCCTCGGCATTCTTCATTTCGCACATTTTCACCCTGCCGAAATCTTCCGAACAGTGTTGCTATTTTTATTAATGAAATTAGAGTCTTGTTAATTTATTTTATTCGGGCAATATATTGTATCTTGAATCCACTATATTGACGAAAGGCACCGTTTTTCCATGTCATGGGTGTTTAGTAAGGTTTGATAAAGTCATTTACTGAATAATTTCAGATTATAGTGTGGTTTCTGTCTTATTTTTGTTAAAGTTAATGGACCACGTATACGGTCAATACATGACTAATACCTTTTTCACTTTGCTGCACAATTTCAGTTCAATTTAGTCATTTTTATTTTTTAACGATAATAATTTTATTTGTCAAAATTAATAACAATCTTTTCCTATCAATATAGCAACACTGCCAAACATCATTTCGCTATCCGTGCAGTAACATTGCGTACGGTGCAAAAAGTCAGAATCAACCAATCAGGAGCTGGACCATACTGGCGTAAAATTGGAACAAAAACGCCTCCCCCTATTGTCACGTCTTGTCTTCGCGTGAAACAAACGATTGTGCTTCTTAATTTTTGATATGGTGCATTTGCAGGGCGTTAACTTCTCCAGGATTGAGCCCAATCTGTACGTTTAGTAATTGTTTCACTTTTCAAGTAGCTGGTCTTACAGGACATTTCTAAAATCAATAACAACACAATTCGACTGTAGTTGTTTTTGCCGTGTATTTATAGCGGAACGATTTTTAGCTGCTACTCTGGGCATGATGAGAAGGTAGACTGACCTTAATTAACCGAATAATATGATTTTTTTTGTATTTTTATAGCACGTTCTAGGAATTTTCCCCCAAAAATGCATTGTGTTGAGATAGATAGATCTTAGGCCTCACCAAACATGTGTGTGAAGTCTATAAGAACCTGATTATAATGTGCGAAATAAAGAAATCAAATCAGTTCAGTTTAGCACAAGGGGTGAGTCGCTTAACAAAGTGCCATACACATTGTATCATCTACGATAACACGATATAAGATTACGATTCACAGTAATACACGATCATTACACTCGTTACCACAATGTGTGGCACAATGAAGAACACTTTTGACAACTCAAAAACTGTCAACAAAGTGTAGTTGAATAATCATAGCAACCATTGCTTTTGTTTTACTGAACACCATGGCACATCGTGGCACATCGCGACACAAGCTACCACACTGTTTGTTTGTGAGCACAATTCGATTTGTGCTAAGCGTCTCACCCGTTGGTTCAGCAGCAGTACTCGGTTGCCCCCTGTACTCACGTCTGATTACTGCGTTCAGTATCTATATTGTTGTTGGGTCCTACATATACTCACTCCTACGTTATACATATCACATTGTTTATTAGCTAAACGTGCATAAAATCTGTGATTAGAAACGGTTTTCTTGGATTCAATATGAGATAAACTTGTGTAAATTGAAAATCTTTTTGATTTAGTAATTTTAAATGAGAATTTCGAGCTGCATCTGCTACCTTCTCATCTTGCTTACAACAAAAGCCTAAAACAGCTCCACCGCTACCAGCAAATAAATCAATCAGTGTGTCGCTTTGTCTGCACAGTAGAAGCAAAACCCACTATTTCGAAAAAAATGAGTGACAAGGAGAAAGTGGCCTACTGTGGTCAAACTGTATTCCTGTTTACCTTCCGAGACGTTTCCTAAGGGGGGGCGTCTGGTGTTAAGTGCTCAAACCAAAAGTTTTTTTACGATTTTGAAAGCAAGGCAACAAAGGATCTTTTGTGTAATGTTAAGATTTATTTATTCATTCATTGTGCACACAAAAAATATATTTTCAGTCACGCAAAGCGACACATACGAGCGTTCCAAGAGTGGACGCTCAACAATATACACGTCAATCGCGAACACGATAACTCTTGATAAAATTGTCTGGCACAGGATATTCAATAAGATTTATAAAGCTTAGACTTGTAGTTACTCGATGAACCAAAAAATAGAAAAAAGCTCGAGTTGCGGAAAATGGATTCATGAATACCGAAAAATCTCATAATTCGTACACTTTTCTTCAAAATAATAGGAAGACATTTTTTTATTCAGTTTTCTGAAAAGCTACATGCTACATGCATTCTCATGAAAAAATCAAGTAGATTCGTTGATTAGTTTTTGTGTTATCGCGTTCGCCATTTTGAAAAAGACGTTTCAATTTGCGTCACGGAAAAAACACTGTAGAAAATAACTCATTGGGTATTTTTTCTTGAAAGTTTGGGTAGAAGTAGTTTAGAGTGTATTGTTTACACTGTATTTTTACCGCTGTCAGTTTTTCGAAAATTGTTGCCGGTAGATTGAAATATGCGTGAATTACAGCAAATACTAGAAGGACTAGGAGACTATTCTAGAGGTTCAATACTAACAATTAAGCCGAATAAAAAGAAGTCGATTTTTTTGCCCACTACACCAGACGCACCCCTTAAGATCTATTGTTAAAAGTACAAACTGAGGTAAAGCTGACCAATGTTTACACCCTACAGTTTCACCATGTTAGACATAGCGTGCTGATTATGTTCCAGACCATCAATCCAGTACAAGCGTTTGTCGCGGAACGAAATATATCGTTGGTTGTGGCGACATGAAATCAGTACCTCTGTATATATAGACGATGACATAAACGAGGTACGAATACACGAACTCGCACCGTGCACCTTTAATTACGTTGTTAATCGTTATGTACACTCCAGTACTCGCAAATTGAAAAACTATGTCAATTTTACCCGATTTGGATACCACGGCATAAGAAGCTGTCGAAATTCACCTGTCTGGCCCGCTATCTGTGGATGATGTGTCAATATAAGCCAACCGGAGAATAATAGAAACCACGGACTCACGAGTTTCTCTTGGCTGAAGAGGTACTAACTCATGTTGAACTAGAGGGTTTAGATTTAAAAGGGCCCGGCAGTAATACAAGCCTTGGGGCCCGACGTGGCTCTCGACGGCCCTGTGCCCAAGTCGCGGGTTGCTCCGCTTGAAAACCTTAAAAAGAAGAAGAAAAGGCAGTCAATACCCCGCTTGGAATTATCGTCAGCGCTTTTGCTTGCTCATTTATACGAAAAGGTCGTACAAAGTCTCCGCATTTCGGCAAAATCGTTCTTTTGGACGGACTCGATGATCGTTAAGTGCTGGTTATCATCGTCGCCGTCAAGATGGAAGCAGTTCGTCGCAAATCGAGTTTCTGAGATCCAGCACATTACGAAGGACAGCACCTGCAATCACGTCGCAGGTGTAGAAAATCCAGCAGACATAGTCTCCCAGCGCAGCTTCAGTACCAACATGCTTAGTTTGACGGACCGCGCTGGCTGTTATTGGAAGAAGCGTATCGACCTGAGACCAAGGAGATATGGGAAGAAAACATCGAGTCAGCAGATTTGGAGGAAAAGACTACGAGGTTGGTTCTCCAGACAACCGCCGAGATTTTCAAACTACGATCGTCACTGTCGGAGCTAGTTCGTGTTACGGCTTATATTCGCCGTTTTCGGTTCAACGCTCAAGCAGTCAACCGCAACTGCAGAAGGCACAGTCCTATCACGGCATCAGAACTCGATGAGGCATTACAAATGCTAGTCCGGCTAACTCAACAAGAAAGCTTTCCGCAGGAGCTTGCCGATTTGTCTAAGCAACTCCACGTGCGAGATTCGTCGCGCATTATTTCACTAAAACCGATTCTCAAGGAAGGCATACCCTAGTAACAATTGAGGTTTTATGATAGTTTTATAGCCTTTCATAAAACTTAGATTGCACTTGTAGCGAGCTATAAAACTTGAATTGTTACTTGGGTACTGTGCGTCGGCGGCCGGTTACGGCATGCAGCTGTGTCACCGAATCGCAAGCATCCGTATATTCTTGAATCTTATCACCCGCTGACAAAAATCGTAGTTGTTTACTACCATCGGAAGCTACACCAGAAACCTGGTAGGTAATCCACGAGTGCGACGCTTGCTTTCGAGTACGGCCCAAGGTACAGGATCAGATCATGGCAGATCTTCCACCCGAGAGAGTAACTCCCTGTTCACCGTTTCGAAGAGTCGGAGTCGATTACTGTGGACCATTTTCTTTGGTCTATCCGCATCGGCGTTGCCAGCCTGTAAAATGTTTCATCGCTGTTTACGTTTGCCTAGTGACCGAGGCAGTACACTTGGAAATAGTTGCAGACCTAACCACACAGGCGTTCCTGGCATCGTTGAAGCGATTTACATCTCGACGTGGTAGACCGATTTGATTATGTGTGGCAATGCTAAGAATTTCGTCAATGCAAAACGAGAGCTGGATGAACTTCGCCAGCTGTTTCATAGCCAACAGAACCAGAATGCTGTCACAAAGGAGACGGCAGACGACAAAATAGTGTTCCGGTTTATTCCAGCACGTTCACCAAACTTCGGCGGGCTGTGGGAGTCCGCGGTGAAATCCTTCAAGACGCTTTTCAAACATTCGATCCGCTTGCAATGCACACCCTGGTGTATGACGAAATGAAGACGGTTTTGGTTCAGATCGAGACGATTTTGAATTCACGGCCGCTCACCCCAGTTAGCAACGACCCAGACGACTACGAAGCACTAACACCGGGACGTTTCCTGGTACAGCGACCTTTGACAGCAATTCCAGAGCCCGATCTCGAAGCGATACCAGAAAACCGACTATCTGCTTGGTAAAAAACACAACGGTTCACGCAGCAGTTGTGGAAGAAATGGTCGACATAGTACCTGTCGAATCTTCACAACAGGACAAAGTGGACACGGCAAAGAGACAACATACGTGTAGGCACTATGGTTGTGCTCAAGGAAGAGACTATACCTGCGTTAAAATGGCAACTAGCGCGAGTGACGGAGATTCAGCAGGGACCAGATAAAAACGTACGAGTCGTCAAGGTACAGACGAAGGATGGTAGTTATAAACGCGATCTCAAAGATCTGCGTGCTACCCATCCGCGATAATTTCATTTCATCACCCGAGGAGAACTAGACTCCTCCAACGGCGGAGGCCAGGAGGCCTCCTCACACCGGTTAAATTATGCATTTCTAGAACTTTCAAAAAGTTAATTGAATTCTCTTTCTCAGTCATTATACATCCTTGAGCGTCTGGTAGACCCGTCGCTTAGAACGCTAATTCCAGCCGTTCATCTGAGAAAAGGTAACTGTGTTGTTTTTGGAGTTGGTTGTCATGCATGCCTTGTGCATCTGTTCGTGCAAAATGTTCCAGTTCGGTTGACTGTTCAACCACAGCAGCGGCGCTCGACGCCAGCGCGTGGTTTTCACCGAGGGTTAAACACCGAACTTCATATTATACCTTCCATTTGAGACTAGGCTAGTGAAATTTGGTTCAGTCGTCACCGAGGTGGCTTTAGATCTGGAATTTGCCCGGAAGCCCGGGACTTCCGGAATTATCGATAGTGGACAATACATTCCAATAATTTTTCAATTCGCCATCGGTAATCTAGGCCTAGGGCCTACGATTGTACCGGTTTACATGAGAAATTCGTATGAGACCGCAAGAACCAACCTGTAACTCTGGAACCGAAAGTCAGAACTGAATGAAATTCAATAGCAGTCAATAGGAGTATCATATCTTTCATTTGAAATCAAGCTTGTAAACATCGGTTAAGAGTGTGCTGGTAAATAGGTGTGACATTAGCTCGGGAACTTGGCGAGTTCCCAGGGGGCATCAAGTTCCGTCATAGGTGACTAATGTGGTCAAAACTACTTTAATAGGTCATTAGTGATCTAGACCCGCAAATCCAAGTAATGATGAACGTATTTGAATATGCATTACATCATTCGGACATCATAGGGTTACCAGTTTATATGGGAATTTGCTGTGTAACCACACTCACTTTTTGCATAGACTTTGTTTATATGAGAAAGGTAAAAATGAATTTATCTAGCAGTAGTTAGAGTAGGAGGCAATTAGATTTGAAATCCTTGAGATTCCAAGGCGGCCGGCATATGTTCGAGCGAGAGACTAAAACATTCAGTAGGAAAACTTGAGCATCCCTAATGTGATCTACACATCGCGATCAGATCGTTCTCCCATGTAACTTTTTGGCGTGTTTCACGAGTACAGGTAGTAAATTGTCGAGTGCGAAAAGGCCTTTTGCTATCGTGCTTGACCCGGTAGCCGGCCAGCTGATCTATTTACTAAGAAAGATCAGATCAAATAAACCACCGTGACGATAAGATCGTCTTTTTTGCTTCGTTAATTATAATTAGTTTTTCGTTCGCGCAATAAATTAAAGTGTTTTCAGTAGTGAAAAATTATCATTTCAAAGTGTCCGAAGAACCCGGTATCACGCGCGCGCGAACAGTGTAAACTGTGACTAAATTGGATTGTTGGTGTTTCGGCTTTTCCTCGTCAGTAACTAACATCAGCCTAAAGTACCAAATTGGCTCTAATTAGACACTAAAACCTTAAAAGTCACCCGTCTTGCAAGAACGCCTTATAACTGGTGAGTGATGCCCCGATAGTAAGCTTAAAAGCGAAATATGAACTGGTAAAAGCACCAAACGCCTGGTAATGTGCAAATGTTCTCAAGTAGTTAAAGCTTTCGAGATAATTCAGTGGGAAACATGACGCAAAAACTGCATTTAAGCAAAACTTGTGTGCAGAATGAAAATAAACGTGAAAGGAAGAATAAAGTGGGAAAATTACGTGCGCGCAAGCTGTACAGTCAACTGTGGTCGAAAGCGAATTGCATCGTCATGGATGACGAGACGCCTGTTAAAACATATTTCTAACAGCTTCCTGGGCTCCGGGTGACTTTTTAGGTTCTTCACTGCTCGACATAAGGTCAGCGTCCCTGAGGAAGTTAGAAAGTAGAACAAGTTTGCAAAAAATATATGATCTAACAGGCAACTCGCTCCTGTAGAAAGCGGAGTACCCCCTTCGTGTCTACCGGAATGGTCAATTAATAGGTATACTGGGAATGTCTTCAAAAGAATGTACTTCCATTTCTCAGATCCCACGATAGCCCTATGCTTTCTGGTCGAATGTAGCCTCGTGCAATTACTTGAAAGATGTTATGGTGGTACAAGGCTAAGAAGGTAATTTTTTTAACTCTTAATCCCCCGAACGCGCTGAAATTGCGGTCGATTGAGAAATACTGAGCCATTATGAGGCAGGCACTTCGGAATCATCCTCAGGAAGTTAAATCGAAAGCATAAAATGGATATCCATACAAAACCTTTTAAGCGATGCGCAGAGGAGTAACTAGAACGAATTCTTGGCCAGTAACAAAAAAAATTGATGCCAGCAATTACTAAAGAATTTTTGCATGGATGCAAAATGGTGATATTTTAAGGGATTTTTAATAATTTTTTATTATATATCCAGCAAAATCGCTTTCTAATGAAGACGACTTTAGTAAATAAGACAATATTCTAACAAAAGTAATTGAACACAACTATTTGTATAACCTCAGCTTAAAAATAACCGAAAATTGTAGTGTTTCTGTGTATTGGACCAGCTTTAGAAACACCCTTTTTGAGCATTTTATTCCAAATTTGAATGATAAAAAAAGTTACATTATACGGCAAGATCCGGCAAAATTTCTGAAACAACATTAAAAAACAAGATTCCGGCTATCCGAAAAACATCCAATCTCTTCCGATTTTTTCCGATCCACAAATTCCAACCGATTTGAAAATATTGATATTCCACTATTTTGAGGTACACCAAAATGTTGTAGGGCCAAGTACTATGTTTGGCAAAATGTATATCTATGAATATGTGCATATGTATCCCTTTTATTCTCCCTTTCCCACTGACCAACTGTTCATGCAACGGGAAAAACAAATCACAAAGATCACCTCGAAAATACGAGTATTCGAAAGGATCTAGAAAATTGACTTCTGCACTGGTAGGTGTATAGATGCCAAATTGTTCTAAAAACTTGTTCTAAAGTTATTTTCTATTTTTAGTTCATATTAAGGCATAATAACAGCAATAGCCGCAATAAACAGTTTTGGCCAGAATTCGTTACTCCTCTGTGCGATGTTAGGATTAAGGTACGTGCATTTGTATATTGCTAAACGTTCAAATATATTCTATAAAAGCGAAGACTACTTATTAACAAGACTGATATATCTTTCCTACCCCCATATGCACAAAATAAGAAACGACAGAGGTTACAGCACCTCTATTGTATGATGGTAGGAAGCTTAATGTAAAAGTGTATATGTTTGTGTGCATCACTATGGGAAGTACCACCTTTACCCGCAAGTGGCGTTGCTGTTACATTGTCCATGTTCAGATTCTGGACAGAGTTTCCAACCTTCTCGATATGCAGTCTCTGATAAAAGGTTGAAAACGATCGATTGAATGGGTGAAACTTGATGATCGTATTGTTGTGATGCAATTTGATTCCGTGCACCCTTTACATCCTTTCATCTCAACTCTCGGGCAGTTGTGCTATTATTTACATTGCAAGCGGTTAAATCAATAATGTTAATATTTTCATGAGCTCGAAAGTTTACCCACGCTGGAGAAATATCGTTTATGGCTAAAGCTACATATTTAATGAAGATATCTGCAGAAGTTATTACGGAAAATGAAAACTGTCTTAAATTTACTTGAAAACACTTGTTAACACATTTGGATTCCTCTAATTGGAGTTAGTGATGTCACCCGATTACAGACCTGATTGAAATTCCCGCCCGAGCATTTCCACACAAGGCCTACTGTTGCGTGTCAATTTCAAATTCCACTGTTCCACCAAGCAGACACGGTATGGGGGACGCTTTTTCGATTTCCGGCTCATATTTCTTCATTATGATTTATAGCATGCTCGGCAGCGGCAGCAGCTTCAAGAGATTCGATTATACCCTTAGCTGGCCGGAACCGTCGACGCCGGTTTCATCGAACCGAACGATGGGTGATGGGGGGCGGGGGCGGAGTGAGCAAAAATATTTTAACGAGTTCTAAGCTAAACTGCCGCCAAACATGCAAACGGACGATTTCGTTACAGCTTTCTTACATTCAGAAGTCGGCCTACTATCTTGGCAGTTTGTTATTTTAATATGAATCACCCGCGTGAAAAATCCGCGCCTACTACGCTCGGAATCACATGTATGGTGGTAAGCACTCTACGTTTCTAACCACACTGCAATTAAATTATGCAACCTAATTCTGTGCTAAACGTTCGTAATTCACGCACACGCAAACAAAATGCAGCCCGGGCTGAAAGTTAAACGATTGTTTGTACCCTTTCACGGAGGTAAACAAAAGTGCGTGACATTAATTCGTGAGCTGGCGTAGGGTAAAGTGTGAAAAATTGCTGCCAGCTCTCGCGAGTGCCGCTTTTGATCGCAAACCAACCGCAGGTCTGACATGCTCGTCTGCATTTTTTGTCGCTTTGAAGGGAGTGGAACCTGTTCTTTGTGATTGTTTTATTTTTAAATCCCAGTAAGCGGGAAAGGCTTATCCTTAACACACACACACACACACACACACACACACACACACAGAGTACAGAGCAATTAAAATTAAATTATTTTCTTTGGAGTCTGGGTGCTGTGACATTTAGATCTCTATTATCTAGTGCTTTCATTTTTAACAATGAATGTGTGATATTTTTTCACGGCTTCCTTTGGTGGCAAGAAAAAGTTTTCTTTTTTTCAAAATCCTCTGTAATCACTGCTCAAACCCGAGTTGTATTCCAAGCGTTTCAAAGAAGAATCGTTTGGTTAGAGTGATGAATTATGCTTGGTACAGTGATAAATGACTTGGTGAGTCATCCTTCGATCTGGTAGCTCGTCCCGATGGCGTAGGGGCGAGCACGATTTCAAGGAATTATTCGCTCGAGCAAAGAAAAGGTTGTCTGATTAATAATGGAATTATCGTCGGGGTATCCTGCGGAAGCTAACGGGTTTCACGATCGAACCAGGCCAAGACAGCTATGTAATTTTGGTTGGGTGTGAATGGAATTTGAGTGAGATGTCTTAATTTCGTTTGGGTTTGAAGGAAACACGTCATACTAGAATTCTTTACAAACTATCAAGTGATTCCACTAAATATACTCAGTACAATGATTTTATCAGTTACACAATGACTGTTGATGCAGTTGATCAAACTATCTGCACCAGTGAACATAATCCGTAGCAAAACACTTGTCAGTCAGCTGAAGCTCCTGGAGCACGTCTGTTCGAACATTTATTCACTCTGCGACACAATTGTCACACTCACTTACTCCCTCGCTCACTGCATGCCGTCGTCGTTGTTTGCTGGTTCGTTGCTTCTCTTTAGTGTCGGGATCAATCAAACTTTTTTTTCTTCGATGGTTGCCAGCATGCACGAACGCACGTATCCGCACGAAGTATGCTGCTTACCCACGCTTTTGACGCACGACTGACTGCATGCTGGGAAGACGCTGTTGCTGTTACACGCCTACTAACATGAGCTATAAATCTTGGCAAAATGTCACAACACCCGGGGCTAGGTAGGCAGGAGTTTGCAAACAAGCAGAAAAGTTATCCCATGCAGAAATAAAGAGACAGCGGCTTTCCGGTTGCTTTACCTTTGGAGCTTTTGTTTTACTTCTTCGCTGGTAGTTAGTGGAACTTTGAAGTGCTTCGTTATTGGAACTAAGCCGGCGTTGCTTTTGCAAGCTAGAGCTGATGGTTTAGGAACCTAATTGGATTGACTGAGTCAGGCAACTTGGAATTGGAAATACTTAACATTCAATCGTTGATTGTTGAACTACGGAATAATACATTTTCAGAAGAACTGTAGAGCACTTGTGTTTAAATGGATCGGAAAAGGTTAGAATGAAACTTTTTATGGTAATATGAAAAGACGCTGAAGTATTCTAAAACGAAATCTGTTTTATACATTTCCAAATGTTTCATGCATTTAATTTTGGGTGTCTAAGCTAAATGTTCCAAATTTAAATTACTACAACAGAGGAAACCATGAAATACGGCAGATCTGTTGTTACCACAGTTAAATCAAAAAGTCATAGCCTATTGCGTTTTACTATCGCAAAAGCAGTGTTTCATTTTTCTTCTGTTCAGCTTCTCTTCAAGCGATCCGTGAAATCAGTAAAAAACTGTACTGAATTCAGTATTTCGTTTATCCTACAACTCCACCGAAATGCAAGTCCCCCGAGATGGATCAAATATTGCAAATCCCTTCCTACTCCCGATTGCAATCTTCCATTCTCAACAACGAGGAGCATCACAACTGCAAGATAATGCCTTGTTATTTTTTTCTTTCTTCTTCTTGCTCCGTGGGAGCAGCAATCATTGCATCACGTCTTATCCGCTTGATTCTCTCCGTCGGAACGGGCCAGTCCAGTACCAGATTACCGGCGACGTAACCGGAGCCAGCTGCACAGCAAATTCCACTTCAAACCTCTGCAACTCACCTGCACTGGGTAAGGTAAAGTGGGCACATCCTATGGCAGGTAACGAGAATTTTAAGCTGCCGGATTCCGGTGAAATCGCAAATCACGCTCGCCGGGGTTTTATGGGGCACTAAAGTACCGAAAAGGGCGGAATGTAATCCGTCGGTGTCAAATGGCTTTACCGTTTGCTTCAGTCCTAACACCGAATGCTTGGGCTGGGGATGCCTTTCGCGCTAGAATGAACATTTTTTTGGCTTTATTTTTGCTGACGCCCCGATGAATTGACGTGTACTCAGACTCGATTTTTGGATGGTCTTTCGAAGGAAATAGATTACCTAAAATAATAAAGCTTAGCTTTATTCGAAAATAAAAACGCAATATAGTCAACCTTTGAAACATTGATTGAAAAATTTCTATTCAAATTGAAATTCCCTGACTTTCATGACTAGAACTTTTTGACTGGTAATCGTAGTAACCTAAAACGAACGATTGTTTGTTATATTATCCAAGCCGTTTGACATATCAGTTTTTGATAGACAATCTGTAACCTGTTTAAGTAATAATCCGTAATTTATACAAACACCCTTGTAATCCACGATAAACGGTACACAAAAACTTTCGATAGAATTATCAAAACCCTCTTCGAAAACCTTGAACTAAAATATTACGTAGCATAGTTGAATGCCAGCTCAACGTGCCACTGTTTCAACCTCGTAGTGCAAAAATCCCAAAGTTCACTTCTGATCCAATAGTTGATGAAAAAAGGGTTACCACATCATACCTACCTACCTCCACCTCCTGGCACTACTCGGGTGGGGGGGGGGGGGGTAAGTGGAAGGTAGCTATGTCATGGTGAGCGCGGGGAAAAAACTACACGCAGCTGCAGAATTTCAACTAGCTGGTTATTCTGGGAAAATATTATGGATGTGTGGAATAGCAAAGTAGGCTACGAACGGTGGCAAACATAGCAGCTACTCACCCTTCACAGAGGAGTGTGGTGTGTTAGGCGCCTTCGATCCTAATCGATTTCAGTTTCATTCATTTTCTTTAGAAAAAATATTGTAAATCGTAAGGGCAATTAATCAATTAAAAGTAAATATACGGCCAACCAATCATTCATATTATTTACTAAGCTGCTATAGTCGTGTGTTTTACTTTGAGTTTTTTAACAGTTCGTCGCTGTTGTGCTATCTTATGACAAACGCCATTTTGGGGTAAAATGAGTTAGATATGCCACATTACTAAACTAAAAAATCTCTACAAAATGGCGTTTTCAGAATTTTGACATTCTGCTTGGTTATTGAAATATAGCGAGAAACATGCTGAGAAAATTTAAATATTTTGCTTCAAACTACTGTGTCTGGGGATTGGCTCAAGTTATCTTGATGTATAACAAGTTTTTATGTGTGAAACTATTTGGGAAACACAATGGCAAAACCTTTTTCAAAATAAAAATTCACGAATTGTGAGAATAATGCAGTTTAAGTTTTAAACTGGAAATATAGTATATTTGGCAACACTGTTTCCAAAAATAACTATTTTTTCTAGATTCCCTGACTCATTTCCTTCAAAATGCATCTCACAGATTGTTTCTAGACCAAATGAAGCCAAAGATATGAATAAAAGTTAATAAATGATGCTTTTTTTGTATGGAAAATTTTCCATGCACGATTATGACACGCCATATAAATTTTGTCATCAATACACGCCTATGACACGTGTGAGCGCGACTTTTGTTTACATTTATAGTAAAAACTCGCAACATAGTCAACCGATCTTCCCAATATTTGAGAGATTAATACAGAATTGATAGAAGCATCAATTATCTTTTTTGAATTGCTTATACCATTTATAATTTTCAAGATATTCAATCTCAAACTTTAAAAATCGTTTTTCTTGAAAAGTGCTAAATGGCGCTTGTCATAAGATAGCACAACAGCGACGAGTTATGTGTCCAACAAAAAACACCTTTAACAGGCCAACGAGGGTACCCGGGTACCCACAAATTGAAATGCTGATAACTATGGCTTCCTTTAACCGATTTGGACACTTTTAGATATTTTGGATTCAGGAACTCGTCCACTTTTTGATTCTGTACAATAGAACCGGAATAATGGATCTGGTTTTTGGTAATCCGGATTTTCCGGAGTAATGTTCCAGTACTAGGATATGATTTGTAAATTTTAATAATGTACTAGCAATATGAGTATCAAAACTCTTAAAATTGTCTCGGAAGTCTGTTTTTTATTGTTACGGGACCCTATGGCAATTTGAAAAAAAGGAATTGGAATGGCCACTCACGGTCCCACGGGAACCTGCTCCGGAATGTCCGTTCCGTGGTCAAATCACCAAATGGTTCCAAAACCACGAGATACAGCCTACTGATGCAATTCCAAGAATTTTGATACCCATATTACTAGTATTCCATTGAAGTTCGCAAATAGTACCCCAGCACTGGAACCTGCTTCCGGAAACCCGGATTCCCGGGAACCGAATGAAGTAACACGATTTATTTTTACCAAGTCCAAAAGTTGATGAGTTCCTGAATTCAAAACGGGCCAAAAGTATCGAAATCGGTTGGATATTACCTTAGTTACGGGCATTTTAGTTTTGTGGGTACCCGGGTACCCACGTCGGTCTGTTACGTAGGAAAAAAATTCAGGAGCCCCTCCTCACTCCTACCCTTACTATATCAACAATATTATTAACCCACAAGCTTGACTTAGTGAAGTTCGAAGATGTCACAAAGTTTCAATTTCCAGCTATGGATAAAACATAGGAATTTAATTAATTGAAACTTAAAAAGGTACCCGGGTACCGCGTCGGACACACAACGGTTAACCAATCGCTCTAGAGCAACTATCTTTCTTTCGGTTTCCTATATTTCATTTCATAGCCCCCAATTTGCCAAAAATAACTAAATCATCCAAATAGTATTACAAGCACAATTAAAGATTTTTAGCTCATGTCATCGGATCCCGTGAAAATTATGCAAACCAGTGTCGATTTCGAAAAATTTCTATATTACCTCCGGTATGAAAGGATCGCCGCGCACGGAAGTGAAAGCGGTGTGATTGACCAACGAAGAGTTTGGACGCAGGACGCAGCACCCGGACGTATTCCGATAATTATAGCGAGTGATTAACTGGTGTTTGCCCGGAAAAGGCAGATTTGAGTTCGCTTCGATCTGGTTCTTATCAAGAGAAACTTGGCAGGTTTCGTCACAGCGCAGTAAATTCAAGATCAACAGATTCATGATTTGCGATTGCTGAAAAGGAGGACCGAATTTCAAGAGAATAAATAAATGCCAAATGGACGTTACGCTGCTCATAGTTGACATGAACTTCCATCCCACCAAATAAAATCCGATGAAGTTGTTTCGTTTTTATAGAAAGCGTCCCCAAATTATTACAATTTCTATTTGGTCCTCACCGAAGACTATTGTATCGATATAAACTGGTATTCGACATGATAACATCTTTTTTCTAGAATTCTTTCTCTTTTGTTGTCAGCATAAATATTATCCTGGTCCGTTGTATACTTATATATAATCCACTCAAAAATAAATGACGGTAAATATAAGGTAAAAAGGTAAATCTTGAAAGCAATTAATTTAAATTTCATGGTACATTAAATACACGTCAATTCCATGCGCACTTATTAGTGATAAAGAATCGAAAGTTCAATAATAATACTGACGGGAAAATGACCTCGAAATGTATTGCTAGGTCTCTGTCATTCTGAAATGGGTCTTTGGAAAATCGGCAGAGCTAACACCTTCTACATCCCGAAATCAAGTTGTTCGCATGAGGAAGCCAGACCATAAGCAGAAAACTTTTTGCCTTTCTTATATGAAGAAAGGCTATGCAATCACTGTAAAATCGACTTTTCAACAGAGGGCCGAGTGTCATACACCATTTGATTCAGTTCGTCGAGATCGGCAAATGTCTGTGTGTGTATGTGTGTGTCATTTAAACTCACACAATTTTTTCAGATATGGCTGAACCGCTTTTCACAAATTTATTTTCATCTGAACGGTATAACGCTCCCATAAGCTGCTATTGAATTTTTAGTTGATCCGACTTCCGGTTCTGGAGTTGCGGGTTGAAGAGTGCGGTTACACGGCAAATTCCCATATAAACTGGTACAACCATGATGTCCAAATTACGTAAAACATATTAAAATGGGTTCAACATTACTCTAGTTTGCGGGTCTAGATCACTACTGATAAATCAAAGCAGCTTTGACCACATTGGCCACCTATGACGGTTCATGATTCCTCCGGGGAGCTCGCAAAGTTCCTAAGCTAATGTCACACCTATCACCCAGCGAATTCTCTACCGATTTTTACAAACTTGATTTCAAATGAAAGATACAGTAATGCCGTTGACTGCTGCTGAATTTCATTCGGTTCTGACTCTTGGTTCCGGAGTTACAGGTTGGTTAGTAAGGTTACACTGGAATTTCCCATTTAAATCGGTACAATCGTAACACCGTAGAGGCTAAAACTATTGAAATAGTCACCAAATTACTTCGATTCGCACGTCTAGATCACTGATTGCCAATCAAACATTCTTTGGATATATTGTCCACTATCGACGATTCCGGAAGTCCAGGATTGCGGGCATATTCCACAATTTAAGTTCGGTTCTTCGGTAATGACTGAACCGATGTTCTCAAACCAAGTCTCAAATGAAAGGCAACATTTGCGGTTGAGTATTGTGTCGCCACTCAGCACTCCCCCCCCCCCTCCGCTTGCCCTCACACCTCGCTCCTTCATCACTCCTCTCCCTTTGGACCACCCTCACATTCGCATTAGCTTCATTCACCCCGTATACCGAAATAAGATGAATTATTTCTGACGCATCCTCCACTCCCACTCTACTAAACCCCCACCCGCTCCACTTTCAAACCCATTGCACCAACATTTCAAAATAAAGATAACATGTTCATGTTTCATGGTGGTTGGGGTAAGTTGGTGGAATCAATTTGTCTTCGTTTCTATTAGACATATAGCGCTGCCTTTGTGTACCTCAAGTTATCTGAAACCCATTAGGGGCCGTGCATAAATGACGTAGCATTTTGGGGGGTAGGGAGGGTATACCAAATTTGTGACGAAGTGTGACGAGGGGGAGGGTAGGGTCTGAAGTTGTGCGACGTAGCATTAAGTTTAAAACCCATTGTTTAGAGAAAACAATTTAATGATCCTCCATTCCCAAGAGAAATAAATTTAAATTCAAACAAGTTACTTTTGATGCGGTTTTTCATGAGGTAAATTTAACGATTCGCGGAATTACAAGTTCGCAAAAATACGAAAAGATTTTGTATGCGGATTTAACTTGCTACATTAGTTAGCTAATGTAGCTAACTAGTAGACTTAGTTTGGAAGCTGAATTGAATTTTCACTTCGTATTCAACCAAAACAAAATTTAGTAATTTAGATGAACGTATGCTTCTTAGAATCATTGGCAGCTGTAGGATTGTGAACTGAGAGAACTTCTCTTCATGCTCCCCTTGACATATAAAATTCAGAACAAAACTATCAACAATATATTTGTCATTAAATGGGCTTATTTTGCACGCAATTTTCTGTTATAATGAAAATGTTGATGGAAGTCGTCAAACATTTCGAAAGGACATGTGGTCGGTGTTAAGTCAGACCGGACTAAGTCGCAAAACATCAAAAAATAAGATAATGATGGCACTGGATAAAGAATTTCTTCAGCTACATTAGACTCTTGCCAGATATAAAAAACCTGTTTTAATCCAACTAGCGGTGCAATTGTGCCTTTCTCATTTCTCTAAACTATGGCACGGAGGCTTTTTATGTTCAACATAATTGTGGAAATGTCCATTACATTCTTAGTACGCTTTGCACTTATACACAATGGCATGCCAGCCACGAACTTGGTGAGCTACGTGTCGACGGTGAAACACTTGAAACAAAAAAATATCATACTCCATTAGCCTAATCAGCATTAGATCAATGTTATCTGCTTGCTAACTCATTTTGTCATGCGGGGATGGGTATGTGAGGAGGGCGAAAGTCCCATGAATGAACGACTCCCCAGCTTAAATTGGTATGCTTTGTAATATAGTGCTGGTTTAAAGATGATGAGGTTGAAAGGGAGGGGTATGAGGTGGTGGTCTGAGGGGTGATTTAAGGAGATTTTTAAAGGAGGGGAGTGAACAGTAGAGGGGGGGTGTAACCCCTCTCCGTAAACCATCAACTACGCCCCTGTTAAAATCCAGAAACCTTATGCGAGTCGAAAAAAAAATTAGGGATTAGGGGATTAGGTTGACGTTTTTCAGAGTGATTGCATAACCTTTCTATATGAGAAAGGCAAAAATGTGCAAAATCCAAAAAAGTGAATCTTCGTCAAATTTTTTTCGTGTTTGCATCAAATCTCGACGTTTTATGCACCTTGAATACATTTAGCATCAAAAATAAAAATTCTATTTTTAATTTTTCCTATAGTTTTTATGCAAAATTTCTGTGTGGCCGCACTCTGAAACCCGTAACTCCGGAACCAGTATTCCGATCGATCCAAATGCTACGAGGGGGGAGGGAGGGGTCAAAAATCGCCGAAAAAAAACTACGTCATTTGTGTACGGCCCCTTATCTAATGTGTTTTTTTAAACATTTTGTTTTGTAATAGTTGTGGGCGATATTGTGTTTTCGAGCATACCAAGTAAATTTTTTTAAATTTTAAACAATTTATGTTTTGCCTTTCTCATATAGAAAGGTTATGCAATCACTCTGAAAAACGTCAACCTAATAATTTTTTTTTCGACTTGCATAAGGTTTCTGGATTTTAACAGGGGCGTAGTTGATGGTTTACGGAGAGGGGTTACACCCCCCCTCTACTGTTCACTCCCCTCCTTTAAAAATCTCCCTAAATCACCCCTCAGACCACAACCTCATACCCCTCCCTTTCAACCCCATCATCTTTAAACCACCACTATATTACAAAGCATACCAATTTAAGCTGGGGAGTCGTTCGTTCATGGGACTTTCGCCCTCCTCACATGCCCATCCCCGCATGACAAAATGAGTTAGCAAGCAGATAACATTGATCTAATGCTGATTAGGCTAATGGAGTATGATATTTTTTGTTTCAAGTGTTTCACCGTCGACACGTAGCTCACCAAGTTCGTGGCTGGCATGCCATTGTGTATAAGTGCAAAGTGTACTAAGAATGTAATGGACATTTCCACAATTATGTTGAACATAAAAGCCTCCGTGCCATAGTTTAGAGAAATGAGAAAGGCACAATTGCACCGCTAGGTGGATTAAAACAGGTTTTTAGGGTGATTATAAATCAATATCCCAATTGATTTTATTTTTTGATACTGCGTAAAAAGAGCTTTCAGTATAGTATATATAGATAGTATAGATATTAAATCTTTCCATCAATTAAAGTAATTTTTAAATATATTTTTTTGTAAAATATGCGGTTGGAGTAAGTTGGCGGTGACGCACGCGGGGCAAGTAGGCGCTACTATTTACAGTGCAAATATAGTCATAAAATATTTTTATTTTTAGAATTCACTCCAAAGTAAAATTTTGTGTATTTCGTCAATGCAGGGGATATTTACTTCGGCCAATGGGAGTGGGCGTAGCGTATTGGTAAATCGATTGCCTTGTACGCAGCGCACCTGGGTTCGAGTCCCGACCCCGCACATAGGGTTAGAAATTTTTCCTAAGAGATTTTTCTAACCCGAAGAGGCGAATGACCTTAAGGTTAAAACCTCTATAATTGAAATAAAAAAAAATACTTCGGCCAATCGCCTGAAGAATTTCGAAAATATGCTTTTGAATATGGAATACGCGTCAAATTAAAATGCCGGGGCATTGAGACTGAAATATAATGGCAATTGTTGGTTAATATACAATTTCAAATTCCACTAAACCAATTCACATCTACAGTGAAATGCTAGTAACAGGATACTCAAAAATATTTTTTTTGGTTGTTGAAATTTCCAAAAATAGTTAAAATTTGTTTAATGAACATTACCACCAAACACAAAATAGTTTTTTTCTACGATTTCCTACAGTTTTCAACTTTGAGCTTCAATTGTCTTTGACAGAAAGCTACGAATATTCAACCAATATGTGTGTGTATGGGAAGAAATGCTAGTGCAGGTTACAACATACAATCATGTTTTAGTAGTTTTATTTAGATTTTTATAGAGAGCGCCTAGAGGCGGTGTTGGGAACTAGAGGAATAATATGCGTATTGAAGCGATTTCAAACTTTTGAAGGGGAGTGTCTCATCGTCCATGAAAATACATCTATTCGGCTCTTTGACGAGTATGTTGAGGACCATTCATAAATTACGTAATGCGTTTAGGGGGGAGGGGGTACGAGAAGTTGTAACATACGGTGGAGGGGGAGTAGGCTAGATCGTTACGTACCATGCTTCTACTGAACAAAAAAATTTTTTTCGTGAAATTTGTTACGTTTTAGGGAAGGAGGATAGAGAAATTTGTGACAATTTGTTACATGGGAGGAGGGGAAGTCAACTTTCGCATCACGTAATTTATGAATGGTCCCATTGTACAAATATCGGAAGCGTTTTTCTTTAAATCGTTTGTTTTGGTGCTTCGTATTTCATTCCACTTTTTTAAATTTTGCGCTGTCCCTATGCACGCCCAATGTTTTTAGCAATACATGTATACCTCGATAGTACGTACCCTCGTTAGTACGTACCCTCGATAGTACGTACACCTACCAACATTTTTTTTTTTAGTTTGATTTTGTAAACTTCAACAAAATGCGACACATTTTATAGAAGTTTCACGAGTTCCATGTTACTTCTGCATACTTTAGAGAGGTTATGTCAAGGCTACTCAGAGTAGTTCTGCAAACTCCAGCAAAGTATTTCAAAGTTTAAGTAAACCATAAATGCAACATGAAATTCTACCTAGTATGAAAAGAATCCTACGAGCTTTAGGGACGTCCTACAAGTATCTTGAAAGTCTTATAAATTTTTGGGAGCTTGCTAACTTACAAGGAAATCCTTAGAACTACAGACAAATTGTACGATATTCCTATCATTCATAGTTTTTTTTATCAAACATCAGAGAATCTCAATGAGCTTTAAGGATGACAATTCGCCGGTTGTATAAAATTTAGGAAAATACTTCAAACCTCAGAGAATTCTCATGCACTCAAATATTTTACATAAACAGCAAAGTGTTCACGATATTCACTCATCTTTTACCAAACTCGGGGTAATTCTGCGAACTTCAAAAAAATTTACGATCTTGATCGAAATCTTTAGAACTTCTGGAAAGTTTACCAAATTTCAAGAGTATTTAAAGGATTTATGGAAAAAAAATCATACATCAAGGGGTGTCTTCAAGCTTTACAATATTACTTCAAACAAATAAATTACAACGAACCTCAGTAAATTTCTAAAACTCACAGTTGACTTCACAAAATTATGAAAGTTTGACCAAACACTTTTGCATGCTTTATGTACGGTGTCTCGCAAGTATCAGAGAAGTATAGTTCGTCATATACTTTGTTTACTCGCTGGACGTGTTCATTTGTACGCGTAAAGAAACTTGTGTTTTTTCGTAGTTATATTTTGTATTTTGATGATCGGAGTGTACCTACATGTAGCTCTAGAAAGGATTTTTCATTTAAGACAGTGTCCCTGTTTGTGCCGTGAAAACCTGCTAAGTTATTAGTGAAAGAAGCTGTGCTATTATTCGCGCCGAACGGTGATAGTACAATAGCAAGCGATGGTACCTTTCGTTACGTTGTGTTGCCCGCACGGGGCGGAAGGAGGAGGAATATGACTTCAATTGAATGCGGTGTGTGCTTGAAAAGCATTCCTGCTGAGGATGATCGGATCTACTGTTTCGGTGGTTGTGATCAAGTGCTGCATGTGAAATGTTCGGATGTTGACAGTGCGGGTTTGATCTCGATGCGTGAGAACACTGCACTTAAATACATTTGCCTCGATTGTCGTAAGAAGCAGACAACATTGTATGAGCTGATGAAATTATGTACTGAACTATCAGGCAAAATCGATACGCTGTGCACTACAGTGAAAGGGTTTGAACTCAAACTTTCAAGTTCAGTTAAGGCGCAGTGTCAAAAAATCGAAGATCGCATTATGTCGCGTATGGAATCTGCTTTTGAAAGTAAGTGCATTAACGATCGGATTATAGAAACGCCACCAGCAGCAGATACCGCATCAGAGTCAGTGAATGTAGTGCAGCCTGGTAGACTTTTTGCCAGCGTGACCAGGTCTGGTAAAAATAACAAACGCAAAGCTTCTGATTTCCCAAACGGTGATAGTCATCTAACTCCTTCTGAAGACTGCGGTATGTTGAGGTCGGGTAAGAGGCGCAAGATGGTTACTCAGAAGCATAACGATGCAAACATCCAGTCATGTAAAGAAAATCTTTCGCTTGCACCAAGCACTCCCATCAGTTCAGGAAAAAACAAAAACAGCACATTATTGAAAATGGAGCAAACTGTTCAAGCCGAAGATATCTCAACCGGTTGAAGTGACGAAAAAGCAAATTCGTGACAAAATAGATCCGATTGCGTTTGCCGTTAAGGAAGTCCAGTACCGTAGAAGCGGTGAGGTCAGTGTGCGCTGCGAAACGACAGAACTTGCATTAAAATTGAGTGAAAACGGAAAGAAGCTGTTTACTGACAATTACGACATCGAATTTGAGAAACCACTTCGCCCGAGAATAAAAATTGCTGGAATCACTGATGATTTGCAGTAGGAGGAACTGATCGATAAAATGAGGCTGCAAAATAATTTTCCCGAGACGACCGAGTTGAAAATAATTCGAGTGCTGAAGAAACAGAACGGAGATGAAAGCAGAATGTCAGTCATAGTTGAAACTGATGCTTCAACATTCGATCAACTTATGAAACTGCAACGTGTCAACGTAGGCTGGGAACGCTGTAGAATTACCGAAGTGGTCGATGTTATGCGATGCTATAAGTGCTCCGAGTATGGCCATAATGCTGCGTCCTGTGAGAAAGCACTTTGCTGTCGAAAATTCGCTGAAGAACACGCTGTCAATGACTGTAACTCTAATTTCTCCACGTGTGTTAACTGCAGTAATCTGAACATACTGCGAAAACCTAATGAGCTACTGGACATCGACCATTGTTCTTGGAGTGCACAGTGTCCTCTGTATTAAAAGCGATTGGAAAAGGCCAAGCGGAGGATCAATTATACTGCGTAGCAATCAATACACAGTGAGGATTTTTTGGTGAAATCGGATGAACCAGTTGATACTCCTGCTCTGCCAGGTAAAAACAACTGTATATGTCCTACCGAAGCTATGTTAGATGCTGCGCACCCTCAAAGTGAACTTCAATTGCAGTCCTCTATTGCTGTTTTCGACTCGATGATCTACATGGGACAAAACTGACTGATGGATACAACATTTTCAACCGCTGTACTAACAATCATCTGCCCGCCAGTCAACTCCAATACCAACCAGAAAATCAAGATGACATCACTTATGTTTCCTCAGGTAAGACTAAGAAGGGTATATGGCCTTCCGATGCTATTCAAGATACTGCGCACCCTCAAAGTATGCCCCAGTTACAGACAACCGACTCACACGAAATTCGAGATGGCAACGAGGTCACTCTTCAACACACCAGGCAACCCGACGAGCATGGAGGATTTGTTACTGTTTCATCAGGTAAAGCCAAGGGAGGTATATGTCCTCTCGAAGCTATGCGAGGTACTGCGCACCCTCAAAGTGTGTCCCAGTTTCAGATATTCGGCGAATGTAGCATACCCGACAGCAATGTTTCTCTTCTTCCCATAAGTCTACTGAGAAAGAACGTTCCTGTTTCATCAGATGGCTGCCGACATCAACAACTTAAGATATACTACCAGAATGTTAGAGGACTGCGTACAAAAATTGACGACTTTTTCGTCGCTGTTTCAGATGGTGAACATGATGTTATTGTTCTTCCTGAGACGTGGTTGAACGATGAAATCGATTCGCTTCAACTGTTCGGTCCAATGTATACGGTTCATCGCAACGATCGTGACACGACCAGTGCTAGAAAGAAAACGGGGTGGAGGTGTGCTCAATCGATTGTCGTCCGAACGAAATACCGGTATTGTCTGCAATCTCGAACAACTTTGGGTAAACATACGTATACGTGATGCTAGAATATGTGTGGGTGTTGTTTATCTTCCTCCCGACTCAGCCGACGACATAAGCGTTATTCAGAAGCACATTGACTCCGCACTCCATATCGCAAGTTCTCTTGACCCCCAGCAGAGAAGAGAAGGGCCACTCGAAATAAAAATTTCTCACAATTCTTTTTAAAATCACCAGTGGCACGTGGTGTCGAAGCCCTGCAAAATACACTGTTAATCAATACATTAGGTCAAAATTATACGACGTTACTGGTATAAAATATCTAGCAAATTCATCCCCGATAATCCGACAAGTGGTTAGAATATGTTCCTTTGAATAAAAATTGTCATGCAATAATTAACCCATCTTTCAAACATTGAGTGTGTTTTTGGGTTGCAAACGGATAACGAACTTTAAATATTAACCTATCCTTTTCCATCGAAAAACGAAAGATTTAATGATGAAGTATGTAAGCATACATTTACGTTTAAATATTGAAACTTTTGACTGCACAGTTGATTCTTAGCGCACTGACCAAGAAAGATTTTCAATGGATATCTTCCCAATGGTTATTGTGCGTCCTCTCTTTTGAGAACTACCACGCAAGGACATTAAATTCAAACACAAACAGCATTTTGTTAGCCAGCCATTTTCCTTTTTCAGGATTCGATATAAGTTTTTTGGTCCTTATGAAAGTGGAGGAAATTAGTTTATAATTATTTTCAATCTTTAATATTAAAGGCTGCTTTGTATAAATTCTCATGAGTACCTTTTCAAGGATTTAACGTCGCATTTAAATTTTTACGAAATGTCACCAAGGTCTGTAAACCATGATGGGCTCGAAAACTTCAGCGGATTGATACGTATGAAACATGCAAACGACAATCGTTCTGACTACTCACCAGTGTTGCCACAATTAAATCTGTACTGGGAGTTGAAAATTCTTCTTATTCTGTACCAACACAATGACAAACAGATTCATTTTACATAATTTTTTTCATTCGAGATAGTGATATATTGAGTTGGTGCTGATGCTGATATTTGGCTACGAAAAACCAAAAATTCCGACTCGGAATCAGTTGTTTCATTTGCGATAAACTTTCGCCAGAAATCAGTCAAAATTCCGGAGTGTTTAACTGGGTAATGTCAAAATCAGCTCCCGTTCAAATTCTCGTTGTTATTTTGTTTTCAGCCTAAGCTGAGCTGCGGCCAGGGCCAAATTGGAAGCTGTGCTTCATTAGGCAATCTAGGAGAGGTTTGTTTGACAACTCAGTGATGAGTTTTGTTAATAAGTTTGTTTTGCTTTACTCCTGCGAACAGAAAAACCCGTCTGACAAACATCTTCCATTAGTACCAATTCGTTTGATGTTAGATCGAATCAACGGTTTTGTCGGACGTTGTGCCTAGCAGTGCGGAGTAACGTCAGAAGAAACAATCAAGAAATAATCAGCTAATCCAACACGTCTAATGGATTGCCTAATTATTATATAAATCTGTGATATTGAAGAAAAATTTGTAAATATGGCAACCCTGGCTGTGGCTTGTTCCATTTGATATGCTGTAAGAAGGTTTCTCGCCTTTCGCATCCTACTGTCAGTAGCAGCCCCTACACAGTTTCTCATCGCCACTATGTAAGCGGCCTATCGAAGTAAACGCAATCAATCCGCGCAAATCCGCTCGGCTTTCATAGACTTTTCTACAGTTCATGTACGTACACGTCACATGACACAAATACTACATCACTAGCTGGTCGAAAATAATAAACAAAATGAAAAAAAAAAAAAAAAAATGGTCTCTATGCATCGCTCGATCGAGATAGAAGTGTTTTGTTTTCGGTCTGTTGGAAAAAGAACAGTGCAGTAATCCGCGTTCAAGGTTATTTTGCCATTCTCTGCCTCTTCGGTTTGGACTTTTATTTTCTTTTGTGCGTGTGTTAACCGTTAGGCCACATTCCTCAACCTTTTGTTCGTAAAGCGAGGATTGAACAATAACCAGCTATTTAAGCTGGACTGGTGCGTCGTGGGAAACGAGTATACAGATAAGTGAAATCTACCTTTTTGATACATTTACGGCTTTTTCCCGTCTGCCCGGGTGCTGACCCCGTGCGTTGACGGTGTCGATGGCTTCCTCCCCGGATGGCCAAATGGAGATCGAGTCGACTCCTAAGGCTCTCCCCCGACCCAAACAATATCCAGAGCTCTCGACCGGTCCCTTTGTGGTCTTCTTTCGGCCCAAAACAAAATCGCTGAATCTATTACAGATTTCAAAAGACCTAACGGAACGGTTCTCGGCTGTGATCGAAATAAAAAAGGTCCGCTCAGACAGGCTGAGGGTCGTGCTGACTAACTCAAAGCAGGCAAACGATATTGCTTGCTGCGAGCACTTTACGAAGGACTATCACGTGTATATTCCAGCTGTGAAAGTACAGTCTGAAGGCGTTGTCACCGATGACAGTTTGACATGCGAGGATCTGCTGCAGTACGGGGTTGGCCGTTTCAGAGACCGCTTACTTCAGCCAGTGAAAATACTCGAGTGCAAGCGTTTGCACTCAGTAGTAGTTGCGGGGGATGGTTCAAAAACGTACCCCCAATCAAACTCTTATCGGTTGACCTTCGCTGGTACCGCTTTGCCAAATTACGTCCTCTTGCACAAGGTTCGTCTGCCTGTGCGTCTGTTTGTGCCGCGGGTCATGAATTGCACAAAGTGTAAACAATTGGGTCACACAGCCACCCATTGTAGCAATAAGGCCCGCTGTGGAAAATGCGGGGAGAATCATCTAGATGATTCGTGCAGTAAGAATGCTGAGAAGTGTCCTTACTGTGCAGAGAATCTGCATGATATCTCGGCATGTCCCGCGTACAAACTACGCGGGGATAAACTAAAACGTTCCCTTGCTGGACGATCCGAACGTTCTTTTGCAGAAATGCTAAAGAAAGCTACACCACCAACCTCAACAAACATCTATGCTCACTTGCCTCCTAACGAGGGCGAGGCTGATGACCCACAAGAGGGAACATCTACTAGGGCGCCTAGAAGTTATAGGAAGAGGAGGAACATTTCCTCTCCTAAAGTTCGTTGTAAAGGCCAGAAGGTATCCCTTGACGGGACTCAGAAAGTCACATCTATTGGAAGTGTTGCAACCAAACCGAAGCAATTAGCTCCTGGTCTCGGAGGATTAAACTCAGAGAAGGAGTTCCCAGCACTTCCCGGAACATCAAAAATCCCAAGTGTTCCTCTGTTTCAGTTCGAGAATAATCGCGGCACTGGAATTATCAAACTCTCGGACATTGTGGACTGGATAATAAAAACTTTCAATATAACTGATCCTATTAAAAGTCTTATGTTAGCTTTTCTCCCTACAGTAAGAACATTTTTGAAGCAGTTGACTGCTAAATGGCCCCTCCTTTCAGCGATTGTATCCCTCGATGGCTAACTCATCGAACGAGGTCACGGATTTGATCACTGTTCTACAGTGGAATTGCAGAAGTATCATCCCGAAAATCGATTCCTTCAAAATTTTAATAAATAATTTGAGTTGCGATGCATTTGCATTATGTGAAACTTGGTTAACTTCCGACATAGATCTCAACTTCCACGACTTTAATATTATTCGCCTGGATCGAGATACCCCCTATGGAGGAGTGCTTTTGGGGATCAAAAAGCGCTATTCCTTCTACAGAATTAACCTTCCCTCGATAACAGGTATTGAAGTTGTCGCTTGTCAAGTAACAACCAAAGGCAAAGATCTTTGCATAGCTTCCATATATATTCCCCCCAACACCGCGATTGGGCATCGCCGGCTACATGACATCATAGAATCCCTGCCTGCACCGCGACTAGTTTTAGGCGACTTTAACTCTCACGGTACGGAATGGGGTTGCCTTTATGATGATAACCGTTCCTCTTTAATTCACAATATTTGCGACAACTTCAACATGACAATTCTAAACACGGGTGAAATGACACGGATTCCTCCCCCACCAGCGCGCCCAAGCGCATTAGATTTGTCCCTTTGCTCGACCTCGCTAAAGTTAGAATGCGCGTGGAAGGTAATCCCTGATCCCCACGGTAGCGACCATCTGCCGATCATAGTCTCAATCAATAACGGCTCAAGGCCATTGGAAACAATCAATATTTCGTATGACCTCACACGAAATATCGATTGGAAGAGCTATGCTTCCGCGATATCCGACAACATCGAATCTACTCAAGAACTTCCTCCGGAGGAAGAGTACAACTTTTTGGCTGGCTTGATTCTCGACAGCGCGAATCAAACTCAGACTAAGCCAGTACCCGGCGCGAACATACAAAAACGTTCTCCCAATCCCTGGTGGGATAAAGAGTGCTCAGACGTGTACGCAGAGAAGGCCGCCGCGTTTAAGACCTTCCGGAACGACGGGTTACCCGCTAGTTTTCGACAGTACGCGACGTTAGACAAGCGAATGAAGAGTTTGATGAAAGCCAAAAAACGCGGTTATTGGCGCCGGTTCGTCGACGGATTAACGAGAGAAACATCGATGAGCACTCTTTGGGGAACAGCCCGACGTATGCGAAATCGAAACAGTACTAATGAGAGCGTGGAATATTCAAACCGTTGGATATTCGATTTCGCCAAGAAGGTTTGTCCGGATTCCGCCCCGGCACAGAAGATCTACCGTACCGCGTCCCCTCACGATAACGCGAACGAAACACCTTTTTCGATGGTGGAGTTCTCACTTGCTCTCTTGTCGTGTAACAATAAAGCTCCAGGGCCAGACAGAATCAAATTCAACTTGTTGAAGAATCTGCCAGACTCTGCCAAGAGACGCTTGTTGAACTTATTAAATAAGTTTCTTGAGGCTAACATTGTCCCACACGATTGGAGGCAAGTGAAGGTCATCGCCATCCAAAAACCAGGAAAACCAGCCTCCGACCACAATTCGTATCGACCGATCGCAATGCTATCTTGTATCCGGAAGTTGTTCGAGAAAATGATCCTATCCCGCCTCGACAATTGGGTCGAAGCAAATGGCTTACTGTCAGATACACAATTTGGCTTTCGCAAAGGCAAAGGGACGAATGATTGTCTTGCGTTGCTCTCAACCGAAATTCAAATGGCCTATGCTAGTAAAGAGCAGATGGCATCAGTGTTCCTAGATATAAAGGGGGCTTTTGATTCAGTTTCTATCAACATTCTTTCAGAGAAGCTGCACCAGCATGGTCTTTCAGCGACTTTAAACAACTTTTTACTAAACTTGTTGTCGGAAAAGCACATGCATTTTTCGCATGGTGACTTATCGACATCACGATTTAGCTACATGGGCCTTCCCCAGGGCTCATGTCTAAGCCCCCTGTTATACAATTTCTACGTCAACGACATTGATGAATGTCTTGACAATTCCTGCACGTTAAGACAACTTGCAGACGATGGCGTGGTGTCTGTTACGGGACCCAAAGCTGTCGATCTACAAGGACCATTACAGAATACCTTGGACAATTTGTCTGCATGGGCTATTAAGCTGGGTATCGAATTCTCCACGGAGAAAACTGAGCTAGTTGTATTTTCTAGGAAGCGTGAACCAGCACAACTACAGCTTCTATTAATGGGTCAAACTATAGCTCAGGTCTTCACAGTAAAATATCTAGGGGTCTGGTTCGACTCGAAAGGTACTTGGGGATGCCATATTCGGTATCTGAAACAGAAATGCCAACAAAGGATCAACTTTCTTCGTACAATAACCGGAACGTGGTGGGGTGCCCACCCAGGAGACCTAATTAGGTTGTATCAAACAACGATACTGTCGGTACTGGAATACGGATGCTTCTGCTTTCGATCCGCCGCGAACATACATTTCATCAAACTCGAAAGAATTCAGTATCGTTGTTTGCGTATCGCCTTAGGGTGCATGCAGTCGACCCATACGATGAGTCTCGAAGTCCTGTCGGGCGTTCTCCCGCTGAAAAATCGATTTTGGGAACTCTCATATCGATTGCTCATTCGATGCGATATCTTGAACCCGTTGGTGATTGAAAATTTCGAAAGGCTTGTTGAGCTCAATTCTCAGACCCGTTTTATGTCCCTGTACTTTGACTACATGGCGCAAAATATTAATCCTTCTTCTTACAATCCCAACCGTGTGCATTTCATAAATACTTCTGAATCTACTGTTTTCTTCGACACATCCATGAAAGATGAGATTATTGGAATTCCGGACCATATACGCCCACAAGTGGTTCCAAATATTTTTTATAATAAATTCCGAGAAGTCGACTGTTCTAAGATGTTTTATACTGACGGATCAAACCTCGAAGGGTCCACTGGCTTCGGTATTTTCAATCAAAAGTTCACCGCCTCCTACAAACTCAGTGACCCTGCTTCAGTTTACGCCGCAGAACTAGCTGCTATTCAGTATACCCTTGGAGTCATTGACACATTACCCGCAGACCATTACTTCATCGTCTCGGATAGTCTGAGTTCTATTGACGCTATTCGCTCGATGAAACATGGAAAGCACTCCTCGTATTTTTTGGGGAAAATACGGGAGCTACTGAGTGCTTTATCTGACAAATCTTTCCAGATTACCTTGGTGTGGGTCCCTTCTCATTGCTCCATTCCGGGCAATGAGAAGGCGGACTCCTTAGCTAAGGTGGGTGCCATTGAAGGTGACGTTTTTGAAAGACCAATTTGCTTCCACGAATTTTTCAGTATTACTCATCAGAGAACCCTCGAAAGTTGGCAAACCTCGTGGAGCAATGGGGAGCTAGGAAGGTGGCTACATTCGATAGTCCCTAAGGTATCGACGAAACCTTGGTTCAAGGGGATGGATGTGGGTCGTGACTTCATTCGTGTGATGTCCCGACTCATGGCGAACCATTACACGCTGGATGCACATCTCCGACGTATTGGGCTCGTGGAGAGTGGTATCTGCGCTTGTGGCGACGGTTATCACGATATAGAGCACATAGTCTGGGCGTGCACCGAGTACAGTTCCGCCAGGTCTCGGCTTATGGACACCCTCTGGGCCCGAGGAAGACCACCCAACGTCCCGGTTCGAGATGTGTTGGCAAGCCGCGATGTCCTCTATATGTCCCTTATATACACCTTCATAAAAACCATCAATATCCAACTTTAACTGCCCCTTTTTCCTTATCATTCTCAGAAGCGCTCTCTTCCACCTGTACCATACACCCACGATGGTTTGATGCGACTCCAAGGCGGCACAAAACATCCCTGTCGAATGAACCAACAAACACGGGACCTAAAGCACGAACATCACACGCACAACTCGAAATGTAGCCGATCAACATCTGAGCCGCACTACGAAATCGTCTGGAGAAACCCCTGCCATCTCGAGAACGACCACCCGGCGTCCCAGTACATGATTCTTCCTGATGAAGACCACCCTGATTCTGTAATCCATCCGTTGATCTCCCGAAGTCTGAAACTGAAATAATGGTCTCCCCCTGCCATGTTTGTCCACCCTACTTCCCCTGACTCTTATACACAGAAGTAACACCCCTTCCCCCCCCCCCCCCCCCAAATATCTTCATGAAGCATTTAGCTCTTCTTGCCTTTTCTAGTTTTAACTATTATATGATCTCGTTGAAAATTCCCAACTCTACTACCACATAAAATAACTCTAATTAATGTCTCCGAATCTTTACAAAATTAATCACGCCCTCTAATTATTTCTACTTTTAAGATAGTCGTAAAAATTTTCCCCCTTAGTTAAACATTATTTGCTCCAATAATCTCATTGCTAAAAATGTCAAACCGTATTGCCATAAAAACTAAATGACCCCTCTAATCTTACGAAAATTATACTACCCCCTTGTGTATATGTATAGCTATAAATTAGCCTTAGTTTAATTTCAAAAATCAATATGTAAGCCCCTAGTTTTAAGTAATTTAAAATGTAAAACAAAACAAAATTGGCACCTTTAAGCTAACGCAAACCTGCCTTATCAAATAAACGAATTGAAAAAAAAAAAATGGAAAAAATAAATGGGATTGTTTTCAACCAAGAAACTGCATTAGTGTTCGTGAGATCGGCCGACAAGAACTCAATTAGGTTTGTTTCAATACACGCTTCTTGCTCCTAGTTGCTCCGTAGCAAACAGGAACAAAAAAAAACTTGCTAATTTTTGATTCGGTTTGCTACTAGAAGTAGAAAAGGAGAAGAAGTACTTCCAGTTTCTCCTGGTACAGCAACAAACCTATTTTGACATCAATCCTTTGATTTGCTGTAAACAATTTTCCCGAATTTCTCATCCTAATGTCAGTGTTAGCTCCAGCTCTGTTTCTCGCCATCACGCTGTCAGCGGTCTAACTCAACATTTACAACCTGTACCAAACTGTACTTTTTTACAAAAATATGGTATCCGTATGGTACAGAATCTGTAATACTCGAAAAATCTGTACCTTTCTAGATAAATATATACTTGTGGCATCGCTGCTACACACTTTTCAGATCTGCGTACCGAGAAGCAAATACTAATCAGTTACTCAGCAGCCAATTTAAAAAAAAATTCTAAAATAAATTTAAAAATAAGTAGACTGTTAGAGAAAACAACTCAAATGCTGTTAAGACCGACGATGGCGAGATTGTATACGTATACGTCATTAACCCATGATAACCCATGATGTCAGAGTGAAAGCCGAGCGGATCTGCACCGGCTACCTGCTTTTACTCTGACAGGTTCCATTTGATATGCTGTAAGAAGGTTTCTCGCATCTCGCATCCTACTGTCAGTACCAGCCCCTACACAGTTTCTCACCGCCACTATGTAAGCGGCCTATCTCTAAAAGCGGTCTTTGATTGTGTTGATCATTCTCTGTTGTTGGCAAAAATTAAGCGGCTAGGTGCATCGCCTAATTTAATCGAATGGCTTGAATCGTACCTCAGAAACCGTTCTCTTTTTGTGAAATTAGGAAACAATGAGTCATATACCTTCATCAACTTTTCGGGAGTGCCGCAAGGAAGTAATCTTGGGCCGTTGCTGTTTACCTTGTTCTTCAATGATGTTTGCTATGTTATTCCGGCTAGATGCAAAGTTATCTACGCTGACGACCTCAAACTGTTTCTCATTATACGATCCACAACAGACTGTATTGAGGTGCAGAGAAAACTAGATGCCTTCTGCAACTGGTGTACTAGGCATTTATTGACTATCAGTGTCTCTAAATGCTCTGTGATTTCCTTCACTTGCAAAAGAAACCCAATCGCATGGAACTACACCATCAATGGGGAATCACTCAAAAGAGTGTCAGTTGTCACAGATTTTGGTATTCAGCTGGATTCTCAACTACTTTTTAGAGATCACTATTCCCACATTATAGCACAGGCAAACAGAAACCTTGGTTTTATTGTGCGAATTGCTAAAGAATTTACTGATCCATACTGCATTCGAGCGTTGTACTTTTCGCTTGTCCGTTCTGTTCTAGAAACTAATTGTATCATCTGGTGCCCTTACACTGAAATTTGGATTAACAGAATTGAAGCAGTCCAAGCGAGGTTCATTCGTTATGCTCTTAGATCTTTGCCGTGGCGTAACCCATCGGATCAGCCACCGTACGTTGATCGTTGTCGTTTATTGGATATGGATACCCTAGCCAAAAGACGAGATATATCCAGAGCCGTCTTTGTTGGAAATCTTTTAACTGGTCAAATCGATGCTCCTTATATTCTCTCACAGATCAATGTAAATGTGCTCCCTAGAAGTCTAAGATCATGGGCTTTTTTGAGACTTGACTTTCAGCGAACTGAATATGGCCAGAACGAACCTATAAGGGTATGATATATTTAACAGATTTTATGATTATTTCGACTTTTGTGAATCTAGTAATGCTTTTAAAAATAGACTATAAGATGTGATTTGTAATGTGTTAAGTAGAAACTAAGATGTACTGATGTGTAATGTAAGGTTGTGTAATTGATGTGTGATTTAAGGATAATGTACTTTGTCACTATAATTTTGTAAAGCACTGTCTGTACTGTCGCAAAAGATGGCTGGGTTTTTCCGCCCATTTGAGGATAGTTCCTCAAATGGGCTTTTCCCGCCCAACAAATTTCATGGAGACCATCATAGGTCAGTTGAAAAATAAAGTAAACAATATTAATAATATTAATAAAGTATTACTAACTTCAAAGTAACCGGTAAAATTCAAAGAAATTTTTCTGAACACCAAAAATGATTTTAGTAACTTTCAAGGTATACTATCTAGAGCAATGATGACACGAGACCGTTTCTCCGTTGGGATTTTATCAAATCCGCCATTAATTTTGGCCAACACACGCAGGATTAATTTGCGAACCGAATCAGTAACTCGGCCCATACTTACAAAATGATGTACATTTTGGCTGCTACTAATATGTTGCCAAAATATTTGGTAAATCGATTGTCTTGTACGCAGCTCACCTCGGCTCGATTCCAAACCCCACACATAGGGTAAGACATTTTTCTAAACCGAAGAATGAGTCGAATGACGCTAAGGTAAAACTTGGCGTTCAGTTTATAAACTGAACAGTGTTTATTCGAGTAGATCCGTTCTCTCGAAATAATCAATGGTATGTAGCGGGAAAGCATTAGGAGTGTTGAATCCCTTAGGTATCGAAAAGCGATTCATCTTATCTCCGAATAACATGGGGAATGTACAAAGCAAACCAATATATTCTGATTCCTGATAGGTTGTGCAAATCGTAAAGCGGAAAATGGTTTCTAGTTGAAGTTTTCTTAATTTTATCTAACACCCTACCCGGAGAAAAAACGAATTATCTTTAAAATCGGTTTGTAAACAAAGAACATGTCGTCTATTTAAAATACATTTGAGGAATTGAAATTATCTTTTCTTTACCGCAAACGACATTATGAATATCAATTGTGTTCAGAAGAGGAAACTATTTTATATGAAAACAAAATATTGAAATAGGAATATTTAAATATATCAGTACCCCCAATATGGTGAGAATTGGCCACAGTTCAAAAGGTATCTCGAATAGAAATCATGCATACGAACACCTTTCTCTCCATAATTAACGCTTCAAGATACCCTACCATCGAAAATAATACTCGGGAAGCGCATCCAACACCGTTGTGCCCCTCCCTTTAGCCCCACCCAAATCGGATGTATTTCTACCGCAGCGAACGTTTTCCAGTGGTAAAATGAAGAACTACTCGTTCTGGAGCGGTTTTTGCAGCACGGAACACATCAGCACCGATGCGATGCCCCGGGAATATCGGCGAGCGCTGCCAACTAGATGTGTTATCTTTCGTTCGAATAAAAAATGCATTACACCAGCTGGCAGTTGCCTTGCATTCATGCTTGCGTGCATCGAAGCAGCTTGTCATCTCTTGCATTCCCGCTACCAATCTCCGCTTCAGCCGCTGTGGTGCAGTCAGTGGTGGTGGTAACCTGCGTCGTGGGAAAGCTGAAGGATTTCGTTTCAATAAATATTTAATTTGCTCGCTGGGAATTGCAAAATGAAGAGTTTTTGATTCCATGTTCACGGTCGTGTTTGCAGTGCATAACTTTGTCGATATTTTCTTATTTGATAGATCGGCTTTTGGTGCCAGTTTGTTTCTAGTTTTATAGTTCATTTAGACGGTAGAAGTTGTATTACTAATCACAACTGATTGTTAATTTTTTTTGCTAACAAAAATTACCCCTGTACCAAACAATGTTTCGCCATTGAAAGAGAAAGGTTACAAACAAAGCTACACGCTACCTCCCCGCGAAAGAAGTTCCTGCTATTCGCTTTCCGAATCATGCAGCCTCTTCCGTATCGTTTGGATCCGTTCGAAAGGTGGTAACCCATTACAATTAGCGCCGAAATTAGCATCGGATAAAGGGTAAAACTTGAGCTAATTAGATTATCTAATTTTCCCCAATCCCAACGGTCTAATTGGAGATGGGTTTTCACGGCATTGAGGCGAATTTGCTCACACCTGTCTGTCTGTCTGTCGGTCGGTCGGTCGGTCGGAGCAGGCTGTGAGAAAGTTGTGTGCTGCTGTTGCTCCAGGCTACGAGTCACTTGTGCCCGATAAATGTTATCAAGCCGAAACGGTCCTAGGGCGGCATGTGTTAGCGGAGTCGCTAGAAGTAGGTCGGAAAATTTTGCTTTCTAGGAAGTGTTAGTTTATTGTTAATCCATAGCAGATTTGCTTTGTTTTACGAAAGGATTTATGCTCATATTTAGAGAAATAGATAAAAGTTGCCCATAAATATTTATTAAACCGAGTTGGTTATCTGCAGTTTTTTCATCACATTCTCGGAAATGGCGAACATTTTTTGGTAATCTGTGTATTTGGAAAAGTGTAGTATGTTTCCTGCATTCGTTTATCTTTGTGAAACAAGATTATCTGAATCTTTCTGCATGGGGTTGGGGTTTGAACATACGAAAACTGCGTACCAGTTGGGTATGCTGCTACGTCTTGCCCCTGTGAGAGCTAAATGGTTTTATTTTCAAACTTATTTTGTAAACGTTGGAGAACAATAATTTCGCGCATGTTTTAGATACAGAATAAAATAAAAGAAGACCTATAAAAGTTGTAGCTGGAGCTAGTTTTCTCGTTTCTCGTTTCTCGTTTCTCGTTTCTCGTTTCTCGTTTCTCGGTTCTCGGTTCTCGGTTCTCGGTTCTCGGTTCTCGGTTCTCGTTTCTCGTTTCTCGTTTCTCGTTTCTCGTTTCTCGTTTCTCGTTTCTCGTTTCTCGTTTCTCGTTTCTCGTTTCTCGTTTCTCGTTTCTCGTTTCTCGTTTCTCGTTTCTCGTTTCTCGTTTCTCGTTTCTCGTTTCTCGTTTCTCGTTTCTCGTTTCTCGTTTCTCGTTTCTCGTTTCTCGTTTCTCGTTTCTCGTTTCTCGTTTCTCGTTTCTCGTTTCTCGTTTCTCGTTTCTCGTTTCTCGTTTCTCGTTTCTCGTTTCTCGTTTCTCGTTTCTCGTTTCTCGTTTCTCGTTTCTCGTTTCTCGTTTCTCGTTTCTCGTTTCTCGTTTCTCGTTTCTCGTTTCTCGTTTCTCGTTTCTCGTTTCTCGTTTCTCGTTTCTCGTTTCTCGTTTCTCGTTTCTCGTTTCTCGTTTCTCGTTTCTCGTTTCTCGTTTCTCGTTTCTCGTTTCTCGTTTCTCGTTTCTCGTTTCTCGTTTCTCGTTTCTCGTTTCTCGTTTCTCGTTTCTCGTTTCTCGTTTCTCGTTTCTCGTTTCTCGTTTCTCGTTTCTCGTTTCTCGTTTCTCGTTTCTCGTTTCTCGTTTCTCGTTTCTCGTTTCTCGTTTCTCGTTTCTCGTTTCTCGTTTCTCGTTTCTCGTTTCTCGTTTCTCGTTTCTCGTTTCTCGTTTCTCGTTTCTCGTTTCTCGTTTCTCGTTTCTCGTTTCTCGTTTCTCGTTTCTCGTTTCTCGTTTCTCGTTTCTCGTTTCTCGTTTCTCGTTTCTCGTTTCTCGTTTCTCGTTTCTCGTTTCTCGTTTCTCGTTTCTCGTTTCTCGTTTCTCGTTTCTCGTTTCTCGTTTCTCGTTTCTCGTTTCTCGTTTCTCGTTTCTCGTTTCTCGTTTCTCGTTTCTCGTTTCTCGTTTCTCGTTTCTCGTTTCTCGTTTCTCGTTTCTCGTTTCTCGTTTCTCGTTTCTCGTTTCTCGTTTCTCGTTTCTCGTTTCTCGTTTCTCGTTTCTCGTTTCTCGTTTCTCGTTTCTCGTTTCTCGTTTCTCGTTTCTCGTTTCTCGTTTCTCGTTTCTCGTTTCTCGTTTCTCGTTTCTCGTTTCTCGTTTCTCGTTTCTCGTTTCTCGTTTCTCGTTTCTCGTTTCTCGTTTCTCGTTTCTCGTTTCTCGTTTCTCGTTTCTCGTTTCTCGTTTCTCGTTTCTCGTTTCTCGTTTCTCGTTTCTCGTTTCTCGTTTCTCGTTTCTCGTTTCTCGTTTCTCGTTTCTCGTTTCTCGTTTCTCGTTTCTCGTTTCTCGTTTCTCGTTTCTCGTTTCTCGTTTCTCGTTTCTCGTTTCTCGTTTCTCGTTTCTCGTTTCTCGTTTCTCGTTTCTCGTTTCTCGTTTCTCGTTTCTCGTTTCTCGTTTCTCGTTTCTCGTTTCTCGTTTCTCGTTTCTCGTTTCTCGTTTCTCGTTTCTCGTTTCTCGTTTCTCGTTTCTCGTTTCTCGTTTCTCGTTTCTCGTTTCTCGTTTCTCGTTTCTCGTTTCTCGTTTCTCGTTTCTCGTTTCTCGTTTCTCGTTTCTCGTTTCTCGTTTCTCGTTTCTCGTTTCTCGTTTCTCGTTTCTCGTTTCTCGTTTCTCGTTTCTCGTTTCTCGTTTCTCGTTTCTCGTTTCTCGTTTCTCGTTTCTCGTTTCTCGTTTCTCGTTTCTCGTTTCTCGTTTCTCGTTTCTCGTTTCTCGTTTCTCGTTTCTCGTTTCTCGTTTCTCGTTTCTCGTTTCTCGTTTCTCGTTTCTCGTTTCTCGTTTCTCGTTTCTCGTTTCTCGTTTCTCGTTTCTCGTTTCTCGTTTCTCGTTTCTCGTTTCTCGTTTCTCGTTTCTCGTTTCTCGTTTCTCGTTTCTCGTTTCTCGTTTCTCGTTTCTCGTTTCTCGTTTCTCGTTTCTCGTTTCTCGTTTCTCGTTTCTCGTTTCTCGTTTCTCGTTTCTCGTTTCTCGTTTCTCGTTTCTCGTTTCTCGTTTCTCGTTTCTCGTTTCTCGTTTCTCGTTTCTCGTTTCTCGTTTCTCGTTTCTCGTTTCTCGTTTCTCGTTTCTCGTTTCTCGTTTCTCGTTTCTCGTTTCTCGTTTCTCGTTTCTCGTTTCTCGTTTCTCGTTTCTCGTTTCTCGTTTCTCGTTTCTCGTTTCTCGTTTCTCGTTTCTCGTTTCTCGTTTCTCGTTTCTCGTTTCTCGTTTCTCGTTTCTCGTTTCTCGTTTCTCGTTTCTCGTTTCTCGTTTCTCGTTTCTCGTTTCTCGTTTCTCGTTTCTCGTTTCTCGTTTCTCGTTTCTCGTTTCTCGTTTCTCGTTTCTCGTTTCTCGTTTCTCGTTTCTCGTTTCTCGTTTCTCGTTTCTCGTTTCTCGTTTCTCGTTTCTCGTTTCTCGTTTCTCGTTTCTCGTTTCTCGTTTCTCGTTTCTCGTTTCTCGTTTCTCGTTTCTCGTTTCTCGTTTCTCGTTTCTCGTTTCTCGTTTCTCGTTTCTCGTTTCTCGTTTCTCGTTTCTCGTTTCTCGTTTCTCGTTTCTCGTTTCTCGTTTCTCGTTTCTCGTTTCTCGTTTCTCGTTTCTCGTTTCTCGTTTCTCGTTTCTCGTTTCTCGTTTCTCGTTTCTCGTTTCTCGTTTCTCGTTTCTCGTTTCTCGTTTCTCGTTTCTCGTTTCTCGTTTCTCGTTTCTCGTTTCTCGTTTCTCGTTTCTCGTTTCTCGTTTCTCGTTTCTCGTTTCTCGTTTCTCGTTTCTCGTTTCTCGTTTCTCGTTTCTCGTTTCTCGTTTCTCGTTTCTCGTTTCTCGTTTCTCGTTTCTCGTTTCTCGTTTCTCGTTTCTCGTTTCTCGTTTCTCGTTTCTCGTTTCTCGTTTCTCGTTTCTCGTTTCTCGTTTCTCGTTTCTCGTTTCTCGTTTCTCGTTTCTCGTTTCTCGTTTCTCGTTTCTCGTTTCTCGTTTCTCGTTTCTCGTTTCTCGTTTCTCGTTTCTCGTTTCTCGTTTCTCGTTTCTCGTTTCTCGTTTCTCGTTTCTCGTTTCTCGTTTCTCGTTTCTCGTTTCTCGTTTCTCGTTTCTCGTTTCTCGTTTCTCGTTTCTCGTTTCTCGTTTCTCGTTTCTCGTTTCTCGTTTCTCGTTTCTCGTTTCTCGTTTCTCGTTTCTCGTTTCTCGTTTCTCGTTTCTCGTTTCTCGTTTCTCGTTTCTCGTTTCTCGTTTCTCGTTTCTCGTTTCTCGTTTCTCGTTTCTCGTTTCTCGTTTCTCGTTTCTCGTTTCTCGTTTCTCGTTTCTCGTTTCTCGTTTCTCGTTTCTCGTTTCTCGTTTCTCGTTTCTCGTTTCTCGTTTCTCGTTTCTCGTTTCTCGTTTCTCGTTTCTCGTTTCTCGTTTCTCGTTTCTCGTTTCTCGTTTCTCGTTTCTCGTTTCTCGTTTCTCGTTTCTCGTTTCTCGTTTCTCGTTTCTCGTTTCTCGTTTCTCGTTTCTCGTTTCTCGTTTCTCGTTTCTCGTTTCTCGTTTCTCGTTTCTCGTTTCTCGTTTCTCGTTTCTCGTTTCTCGTTTCTCGTTTCTCGTTTCTCGTTTCTCGTTTCTCGTTTCTCGTTTCTCGTTTCTCGTTTCTCGTTTCTCGTTTCTCGTTTCTCGTTTCTCGTTTCTCGTTTCTCGTTTCTCGTTTCTCGTTTCTCGTTTCTCGTTTCTCGTTTCTCGTTTCTCGTTTCTCGTTTCTCGTTTCTCGTTTCTCGTTTCTCGTTTCTCGTTTCTCGTTTCTCGTTTCTCGTTTCTCGTTTCTCGTTTCTCGTTTCTCGTTTCTCGTTTCTCGTTTCTCGTTTCTCGTTTCTCGTTTCTCGTTTCTCGTTTCTCGTTTCTCGTTTCTCGTTTCTCGTTTCTCGTTTCTCGTTTCTCGTTTCTCGTTTCTCGTTTCTCGTTTCTCGTTTCTCGTTTCTCGTTTCTCGTTTCTCGTTTCTCGTTTCTCGTTTCTCGTTTCTCGTTTCTCGTTTCTCGTTTCTCGTTTCTCGTTTCTCGTTTCTCGTTTCTCGTTTCTCGTTTCTCGTTTCTCGTTTCTCGTTTCTCGTTTCTCGTTTCTCGTTTCTCGTTTCTCGTTTCTCGTTTCTCGTTTCTCGTTTCTCGTTTCTCGTTTCTCGTTTCTCGTTTCTCGTTTCTCGTTTCTCGTTTCTCGTTTCTCGTTTCTCGTTTCTCGTTTCTCGTTTCTCGTTTCTCGTTTCTCGTTTCTCGTTTCTCGTTTCTCGTTTCTCGTTTCTCGTTTCTCGTTTCTCGTTTCTCGTTTCTCGTTTCTCGTTTCTCGTTTCTCGTTTCTCGTTTCTCGTTTCTCGTTTCTCGTTTCTCGTTTCTCGTTTCTCGTTTCTCGTTTCTCGTTTCTCGTTTCTCGTTTCTCGTTTCTCGTTTCTCGTTTCTCGTTTCTCGTTTCTCGTTTCTCGTTTCTCGTTTCTCGTTTCTCGTTTCTCGTTTCTCGTTTCTCGTTTCTCGTTTCTCGTTTCTCGTTTCTCGTTTCTCGTTTCTCGTTTCTCGTTTCTCGTTTCTCGTTTCTCGTTTCTCGTTTCTCGTTTCTCGTTTCTCGTTTCTCGTTTCTCGTTTCTCGTTTCTCGTTTCTCGTTTCTCGTTTCTCGTTTCTCGTTTCTCGTTTCTCGTTTCTCGTTTCTCGTTTCTCGTTTCTCGTTTCTCGTTTCTCGTTTCTCGTTTCTCGTTTCTCATTTCTCATTTCTCGTTTCTCATTTCTCATTTCTCATTTCTCATTTCTCGTTTCTCATTTCTCATTTCTCGTTTCTCATTTCTCATTTCTCATTTCTCATTTCTCATTTCTCATTTCTCGTTTCTCATTTCTCATTTCTCATTTCTCATTTCTCATTTCTCATTTCTCATTTCTCATTTCTCATTTCTCATTTCTCATTTCTCATTTCTCATTTCTCATTTCTCATTTCTCATTTCTCATTTCTCATTTCTCATTTCTCATTTCTCATTTCTCATTTCTCATTTCTCATTTCTCATTTCTCATTTCTCATTTCTCATTTCTCATTTCTCATTTCTCATTTCTCATTTCTCATTTCTCATTTCTCATTTCTCATTTCTCATTTCTCATTTCTCATTTCTCATTTCTCATTTCTCATTTCTCATTTCTCATTTCTCATTTCTCATTTCTCATTTCTCATTTCTCATTTCTCATTTCTCATTTCTCATTTCTCATTTCTCATTTCTCATTTCTCATTTCTCATTTCTCATTTCTCATTTCTCATTTCTCATTTCTCATTTCTCATTTCTCATTTCTCATTTCTCATTTCTCATTTCTCATTTCTCATTTCTCATTTCTCATTTCTCATTTCTCATTTCTCATTTCTCATTTCTCATTTCTCATTTCTCATTTCTCATTTCTCATTTCTCATTTCTCATTTCTCATTTCTCATTTCTCATTTCTCATTTCTCATTTCTCATTTCTCATTTCTCATTTCTCATTTCTCATTTCTCATTTCTCATTTCTCATTTCTCATTTCTCATTTCTCATTTCTCATTTCTCATTTCTCATTTCTCATTTCTCATTTCTCATTTCTCATTTCTCATTTCTCATTTCTCATTTCTCATTTCTCATTTCTCATTTCTCATTTCTCATTTCTCATTTCTCATTTCTCATTTCTCATTTCTCATTTCTCATTTCTCATTTCTCATTTCTCATTTCTCATTTCTCATTTCTCATTTCTCATTTCTCATTTCTCATTTCTCATTTCTCATTTCTCATTTCTCATTTCTCATTTCTCATTTCTCATTTCTCATTTCTCATTTCTCATTTCTCATTTCTCATTTCTCATTTCTCATTTCTCATTTCTCATTTCTCATTTCTCATTTCTCATTTCTCATTTCTCATTTCTCATTTCTCATTTCTCATTTCTCATTTCTCATTTCTCATTTCTCATTTCTCATTTCTCATTTCTCATTTCTCATTTCTCATTTCTCATTTCTCATTTCTCATTTCTCATTTCTCATTTCTCATTTCTCATTTCTCATTTCTCATTTCTCATTTCTCATTTCTCATTTCTCATTTCTCATTTCTCATTTCTCATTTCTCATTTCTCATTTCTCATTTCTCATTTCTCATTTCTCATTTCTCATTTCTCATTTCTCATTTCTCATTTCTCATTTCTCATTTCTCATTTCTCATTTCTCATTTCTCATTTCTCATTTCTCATTTCTCATTTCTCATTTCTCATTTCTCATTTCTCATTTCTCATTTCTCATTTCTCATTTCTCATTTCTCATTTCTCATTTCTCATTTCTCATTTCTCATTTCTCATTTCTCATTTCTCATTTCTCATTTCTCATTTCTCATTTCTCATTTCTCATTTCTCATTTCTCATTTCTCATTTCTCATTTCTCATTTCTCATTTCTCATTTCTCATTTCTCATTTCTCATTTCTCATTTCTCATTTCTCATTTCTCATTTCTCATTTCTCATTTCTCATTTCTCATTTCTCATTTCTCATTTCTCATTTCTCATTTCTCATTTCTCATTTCTCATTTCTCATTTCTCATTTCTCATTTCTCATTTCTCATTTCTCATTTCTCATTTCTCATTTCTCATTTCTCATTTCTCATTTCTCATTTCTCATTTCTCATTTCTCATTTCTCATTTCTCATTTCTCATTTCTCATTTCTCATTTCTCATTTCTCATTTCTCATTTCTCATTTCTCATTTCTCATTTCTCATTTCTCATTTCTCATTTCTCATTTCTCATTTCTCATTTCTCATTTCTCATTTCTCATTTCTCATTTCTCATTTCTCATTTCTCATTTCTCATTTCTCATTTCTCATTTCTCATTTCTCATTTCTCATTTCTCATTTCTCATTTCTCATTTCTCATTTCTCATTTCTCATTTCTCATTTCTCATTTCTCATTTCTCATTTCTCATTTCTCATTTCTCATTTCTCATTTCTCATTTCTCATTTCTCATTTCTCATTTCTCATTTCTCATTTCTCATTTCTCATTTCTCATTTCTCATTTCTCATTTCTCATTTCTCATTTCTCATTTCTCATTTCTCATTTCTCATTTCTCATTTCTCATTTCTCATTTCTCATTTCTCATTTCTCATTTCTCATTTCTCATTTCTCATTTCTCATTTCTCATTTCTCATTTCTCATTTCTCATTTCTCATTTCTCATTTCTCATTTCTCATTTCTCATTTCTCATTTCTCATTTCTCATTTCTCATTTCTCATTTCTCATTTCTCATTTCTCATTTCTCATTTCTCATTTCTCATTTCTCATTTCTCATTTCTCATTTCTCATTTCTCATTTCTCATTTCTCATTTCTCATTTCTCATTTCTCATTTCTCATTTCTCATTTCTCATTTCTCATTTCTCATTTCTCATTTCTCATTTCTCATTTCTCATTTCTCATTTCTCATTTCTCATTTCTCATTTCTCATTTCTCATTTCTCATTTCTCATTTCTCATTTCTCATTTCTCATTTCTCATTTCTCATTTCTCATTTCTCATTTCTCATTTCTCATTTCTCATTTCTCATTTCTCATTTCTCATTTCTCATTTCTCATTTCTCATTTCTCATTTCTCATTTCTCATTTCTCATTTCTCATTTCTCATTTCTCATTTCTCATTTCTCATTTCTCATTTCTCATTTCTCATTTCTCATTTCTCATTTCTCATTTCTCATTTCTCATTTCTCATTTCTCATTTCTCATTTCTCATTTCTTCTTGTTTTCTTGTTTTCTTATGGAATAAGATAACGTTAAAAGATCACGTTTTATTCAAAACTCTGAGCAGTTTTACGTCAAAGTTCGAACATTAAAATCCATAATGAAATTGAAGTTTTCACCTGGTCGTGCTCCAAATCCGCTCACCATTTCTCTTTTCCAAAATCCGGTACCATTGTTGTTTTCTAGTTGCTTGTACTTTCTCCGGTTTTAATTTTTACTATTATAACACAGTTTTCAATACGATAAAACTCATGAAAAACCGATCGATGGTAACCCGTAACCCTGTTCGGTACATACTTCATCCGATTAAAACCCATCGCTTTTCTGCCCACTGGATCGTAACAGAGTGAGGCCTGTGGGTGTGTTTGTGCCACCACTAGGTACTACGATGCTGCCGCAACTGTGGATGAAAATGAAATATTTCAATAATAAATCCCTTTCCATTCATAAATGAAAAATGTTCCAACGTTGAAGGTATCATATCCACTATCGAACATGAAGTCTGCGGTTGAGTGAAACGTGGAGGAAAAAACACCCAATATTGGCCGGGGATAGGATCGAGTGCACAGGAAACCACTCGAAACCGCGGTGCGAATTTGTTGGGGGCTATGAGGCCAACATCCCTTGTTGCGATTTTCGCCCATTCCCAATTTTTGTTTCGTATTTATTTTTTATTCCAGTTCACCGAAGATTTTAATATATTGAAGCCATTTCCGGGGTAGCTCGAGAGTTGATAATGTTGCGTGAAAATGCATTGAATTTCGCCATTGTTCTTAACCAATTGAAAAAAAAGTGCAAGTAATATAATATTGATTGCATTTTTTGTGATTCATTGATTCCGGATCCTGTAAAGTGTACTCCGGGAAGCGGAGCGAAGATTATAAAATGTTTGATATTGGAATCAATCAAATATTTTATCGTTGCTTCAAATAAAATGGTGAGTAAATTGCGGGGATAAGACTTGTTTGAATTTTTTCGCTCAGGAACAGTTCGAAATATTGCTTGGCTGTGTAAATGGTCAAAATGATTAGCCGTAAAGTGCCCGACCACATCAAATACATGACATTCGCGTAACCTTAACGCTATATAACAATTTCGCAGGAAATGTATATATTTAACAGTTTACCTTTTTCGTAAAAAGGTCCTTTTTAAACTCACGGATAAACTTTTCCGAAGCAAACATGTCAACAATCAAAGGACAACTTCCTAATGAAATGTCAATAATGACGCGTTCACCCAGCGAATAATGTGAACATTTTTCGTGTGTGTTTTTTCACCTTTGAATGTCCACAATCTTACCACGCGCCGGCTTTCGGAGTGTTTCGAAAATTGACAGAAAACAGCACATCACAGCAACCCGGGCAGAACTAGAAAATTCCATTACCGTTAATGTGTGCTAATGTACCTACACGCCATCACCGAAAAACAACAATCCACCGGCAGCGCATGTTTTCCATCAGAGAAGGCGGTGAAAAGCTTTCCCGCGTAACAGCGCTCAGGTGTTGTCTTTCGCTTTCGCTTCCACGGAGACGATCGAGTGCGTGCGTTCCACACGACCTGCAGTGGCGCAGGGGGAGAGGGGCGAAAGTTCTCTGAGTGTTTCTTGTTTGTAGGTGTAAGTTTTTTGAAGGAGGAAAAACTTTCGTCGATGGCTTTTGTTTAATTAAAACCAAACGACTTTGGGGAAAGTGATCTGACCGGGGCAAACGTTGTGTGAATCAGCAGCACACACAGATTTTCGAAATGGGCCGTGTTGGTGGTTTACCACTCCAGATAGGCATGTACGTACGTGTGCACAAATTGAATTGGGATAGCTTATGTAGGATTGTTGTCTCAATAAAAAGTCTGGTATTTCTAAGAAAGAATTACAGAGACAGCTAAAAAACTAGATCCCTAATCAATTATTTATTAAGGTGTACCGTCAGCACTATTTGGCGGAATGTGCTCCCAACAACCACGTTGACAACTGCTAACAATATCGCTGCAATCTGTGGTCACGTCTTCCTTCGGAAGGGGAAATGAAGCCGTTGCACAGTGGGGTGACAAAATTATAAAAATTGGTTTGTATGGCTAAAAATTGGGGTTTTAACTAATTTTGGGTCGCTGATTCCATTTCTGCTGTCAGTTTTGAAATTCCAGGATTCTTTTTTTCGACTATTTTTATGTTAACCCGTTGTTGAAAGCGTTGTTCGTTAAAGGGTTAATATACACGTTAATAATAGTAGCTAATCACATTGCATAGCAGAACTGGTTGACAAAGCTTGTAAAAATCACAATTTTTTTAGTAATATGATGTTGCGTAGACAATTAATTTGAAAAAAGATTTATGAGCTACCTGGCGTCTCCATATGGGTATTTTCAAAAACATAGATATGAACACTTCGGCGCAAAAATGCGCAAGAAGAGTCCTATATATCTTGAAACTACACTAAATTTTGATTCAGATGCATGATAAGTGACCCATGGGAGACCATCTCAAAAGTTGTAAGACGTAAAAAGATAAATTACTGATATGACATTCAATTTCTCAATTGCTTTTTCTTGATTCAGAGCAAAAGTTTTTGATTGCTGCACGAAAACCTTGCATCTATAGTTTAGCATATTAATTCATCTTTCCAAAAAACTCAAAACTACCTCATTCAGCCATTTGAAGTTCGAAGGTACAAACAATTCGAATGAATTGAATTGAACAGAAATCCTCGACATCACTTGCTTTAGCAACATGTTAAAAATTAATTTTTTATCCGATTATATTAAAATTTTGAGAGGTTTTTATTCAAACCAAGAGAAAAATAAAATAAATATTTACAAAATAATTACAAGACATTGATTTTTTGGGTTTTGTCACTCGTCGTGCCACTGTGCGTTGGTCCCAGATCATGTGGTGATGGGCCGATACCTAGGGTTGAGATGGTGGAGACATCTCTCTGGCATCGGTGATAGGCACTAAGTTCGGACAGAGGCCGAAGGAAAATATATATATGAATAAAAAACGATCCGCTGGACGCTCGTAGTTTCCGTCAGATGCTATCTGTGCTGTAGTGCGACAAACCTGTTCATCGAGAGCTCGTTGTGTTGGTATAAGGCCTTGGGTCGGACGACAATATTATCTTTGTGGACAGATAATCGCGAATCTACTGCTTTTACATCGAACCGCTATATTCTGCGATTAAATATGCCAGCTCCAGCGCCGGCGGAATGCGTGGGTAGTATGGGTAGTACTACCCACTCCAAAATCACCGAGGGGGTAATTACCCACTCAAAAGTTTGGAACAAACCAAAACCTTAGATTAACCACGTATGTGTCCTGCGCACAAAATTTTTGCGTTGGAAATCCTCGATATAAAACAATTTTTTTATTCAGATACAAATTTCTTTGGCTCCCATTTAAATTTTTTGAGAATATGAGATAATAGTAAAGATTTGTTTGAAATTTGGAATTACTTTTTATATTTTTGCACTCATAGGAATCAACATGTTGACATATCTACATCTTAAAACAATGAGTTCAGATCGATAGACAAATAATATTAATGCAATTTTATTAAGACTATTTTTAACAGTTATGTGTCCAACAAAAAACACCTTTAACAGGCCAACGAGGGTACCCGGGTACCCACAAATTGAAAAGCTCATAACTATGGTTTGCTTTAACTATTTTAGATGTTTTGGATTCAGAAACTCGTCCACTTTTTTTTATTCATTTCGTTTATTTGATAGGCACAAATGCGTTAGCTTGGCGGTGCCAAATTCTTTTGTTTTTACATTTTTTTTAAAAAGAAAAAAAAGTTTACAGCTATCTAAAGACTAGAAATAAGGATTCAATATACAAGAGAGGGCCAAAAGATTTTTTTCATGAAAAATTTTAAAACAAAGGATTCAGTTTGATATACAAGAGGGGGAGTAATAGTATTTTACGAAATACTTTACAGTTATCTTAAAACTAACAATACAGTACAGTGCACAAAAGGGGGAACAAATATTTATGAGGAATTTCACAGATATCTTAAAACTAGGGATACAATTCTATTTACAAGATAGAGCACAAGAGTTTCAATAAAGATCTATCTATCTTAAAACTAGGAATACAGAATACTAATTTGATTTTTTAACGAAAACTTATGCTTGGTCAAGATATTCAGAGGGTGGCTTATTTCCACATCAGTGTAGCAGCAGTTGTATCAAGGACAGGCGTATGGTGACAGGGAAAGAAGAGCAAAACTTGCAACTTTCGCTCAAACGGGTGGAAGGGGGGGGGGGGGGGGGGTACAGCGAAACAAATTTGCGCCTGAGCCTAGTAAGTCGTCGAGTACCGGATTGGCGGATGGTATTCTTCGGACCCGCGGGGAATCCTTCAAAAGTCATCGGACATCGAGTCGTTCTCGCTTCAGTTTCCTTCTATGCAGGCGTAGTAGTAAGGGCGACGGCGGTTACATAGTAGCACTCTGGAGCTGATCGGTTCCACAAGGCAAGAGAAAATTTCTAAAAACAAGAAATAAAAGAGAGGGACTAAATTGGTATATTTATCGTTTTTATGAAAGTATAAATAAGGGACATATAGAAAGATCGCGATTTGCCAGCATATCTAGAACTGAGACATTGGGTGGTCTACCTCGGGCCCGAAGGGAATTCTTTAACTGAGACCTGGCGTCCAAATACCCGGCGCATACCCAGACAACGTGCTCGATGTCGTGATAGCCCTCGTCACAAGCGCACAGACTACTCTCCGCAAGCCCAATACGCCGCAAATGCGCATCTAAGATGTAGTGGCTGGACATAAGTCGGAACATTACACGTATGGAATCTCGACCCACATCCATCCCCCTGAACTAAGTCTTCGTTGATACCTCAGGGATAATGGAATGTAGCCATCGTCCAAGTTCTCCATTTCTCCACGAGGTTTGCTAACTGATGAGCGTCCTCTGACGACATGTCCTTTTTTCGAGAATTGTCCTACTGGAATTGTAGAGCTGAGTTCACGGAAGGGCTCCCCATCAGAATCACTCATTACTGCTTAAGTCCAATTGCAGCAGGCCATGATTCTGATTGTGATATCGAGTGTACGGTTCAGTTGTGTGGGCGTATGGGCTTTACGATCGCGTGGGAATGAGCGTTTATTGGTGTGTACTTGAGACCGCGTTAATGGGATTGGAAGTGCTGTAGGGGTCACTTAATCATTGGGGGCGTTTTTGCGATGGCGAAATCTTGGGCGTAGTTGTGCGTGGATGATCGCGATTGTATTTTTGTCTTTGTGTACCATAGCGAAGGGCTCGGGCGTTTGTATCGTAGAGAAGAAGTAGCGAATTCTGTCCAAATACTGTTGCAATAAAGAGTGATCCGGCCCATTACGCAGATAAGATTAGCTTTTCTAGGCAACACTCCCACGATCGGCTGTGTGGAGTTCAAATTGCTTTTGTTTAGGGAACATAGTATACTCTCGGTAGCCGGCTGCCCAGAGTTTAAAAATAACCAAAAACTAAACAAGATCTTCTCTTTTTCGAGTGATCGTGCACTCGAAGACTAACTAAACAACTACCTAATAAAATATGCTTTACAGGTCACATCGTTTGCTTGGAGCGAATCCTAGACCTGATACCCTTCCAAACTACCAACTCCGCGACACCTATGGAAGAGTCTGATGAATCGTCGTCCTTCCGTTAAGTAGGTGGAGCATCAACACTTTCCGTCTACCTTATCCTTTATCCTTCCCCGTGAACGATGAAGATGGGGGCGGCCGGCAATGATGTCTATCATGCTGTTGAGGTTTTAATATGGGTCGGATTGGTATAAATTCCTACTTACCACTTCCTAAGCAACTCTTATTAGATAATCAGCAGTCAAACATGATGAAGTCAGTGTGCAATCCGCCAAAATCATCGTCACAACGCAATGCAACGCATAGCGAAGGGCTCGGGCGTTTGTTTGTCGCGTAGACGTTTGTATGTCGCGTGTGCTAGTGTGTCACTTCGCATGCATAAGTTCGATTTTTAAAACCGGTGGCCATTTCATATTAGCGTGTGTTCTTGGATAATCGCACGGACCGTGCATCTAATACTTAATTTTCAGTGTATAGTTCAGATGCTAGAAGAGAGTGAGATCTTTATCACTATCAACTCTATCACTAGAGTTCCCTGTCATGTCGCCATTGAACGTATTGTCTAGTGGATATGAGCGTAATTTTTACTGATTGGTGCAGGTGATGGCATGGAACCTAGGCTGCTAGGGCCAAGAGGAAGAACTTCCGGACGTAATTAATTCATGATCGCAAGAACACGAGCGTTTGAAGGCTCATTCTGGAGACCGCGTTCACGTTCACCGGAGTGCAGGCACGCGCAAGAACGGTGCTGCACTGTGTACTATTCCTGTGCACTGGCTCATAATGTATCAGAGCTAAGTTCATTGAGCTAGCAAGTAGCACGAGCACCGCTTCTCTGAGCTATAGCAAAGTAGAAAAAATACAACGCGTTAGTGTGAGTAACAATGCTTGCATCGTTTTTTGTAGAAACTTGTCGCACATTTACCAACGTATATTTTTCGTTTTGTACTATTCTTTCATTAAATGGCTTACTCTATTGCATTCTAGCTCATCGGGCAGGCTTACCGTGCTAGATCATTGAGCTAAATCGTGCCAGCTTACCGAGCTAGCTCATCGTGCTAACCCGTTTTGCTAGCTCTTCGAATCCTACAGCTCGGTCACGACGGATACCTAGCACGAGCGTTGTCAGTGCTTATTGCCTTTGGTTCGTTCAAAGCGGTCTCTCAGCTCGTTTTAGGCTCTCGTGCTGTGTTTCATGCATCCCTGCCGGAGTGTTATCCTGTTAGAAAGATCGTAAGCGCAGGTATGCAAGGATGATCGCGAAAGGACCAAGCATTTGTATGTTAACGTGTTTGTCGTGTGTGCTAGCGTGTAAACGTCGCGTATATAAATTCGATTTTTAAAACCGTGTGGTTATTCGTATATTTGCGTGTATTCTTGAATTATTAATTGCCATAATTTTATAAACGCACAACATTATAGTAAAAAACTGTTTCTTTGTGCAAGAAGAAATTGATTACTGAATATTAAAATAAGTGTCCACGCATTTTGCACTTATGCTCATCATGTTCCTTGTGTGTATCAAGCTGCCCGATCAGCTTATCTGGATGAAAATCTAACGAAAAATTAAATACTCTATTGTACTAAACAGCCTCGTTTCTGTATCTAATGTTCTTCGAGTAGGTTGAAATTTTCGGTAAAACCTTTCAAATCAAATCAAATGTAAAACCTATTAATCTAGATATGTAAATGGAAAATTTGAAAGAGTTCCAGAATCTACTGCAGATTTTAATCGTATTATGTCTCAGAACTACAGAAAACAGTCGAACTGCAGTGGTAATATTTTTGGTTCCGAAAAAGATTAAAAATAGAAAATGTATAATCCGGATCATTTTCAGATACCTTCATTGGAGGCAAGTTGAGTTGAATCAAATGTGTGCACTATACTTTTCATAACGAAAATTAATCGAGTAAATTGCGATTCGACTTAGATAGAACGACTTGGCGGCTGCTAGACACTGAATTTCAAAATACCACCCAACTTGAGATAACGGCTTAAGCAAATAGTCGAGGCGGATAGCGGGATATAAAGTTCAATTATTTCTTTAATATTAGAAAAAATCTTCAAGTTTACTTAGTCCCAAAGTTTATAAGAAAATTTACAAAAATCGATTTTTAGCACTCTTGTTCACTGCTTTCCTTGTGCTTTTAATTGCATTTTTGGAACCTGGGAAACTAGTTTGCAACATTATTTAGTCTGTTTCCATTTGTGAAAGATTTTTTGTTGTCCCGGGAGTACTTCCACTTCGACTGAGGTTGAAAATTCCGTGCAAATTCCGGAAAAAATCCGTACAAGTACTTTTTTCGGACACACGACAAAAAATCCGTACTGTCCTCCCGAATTCCGTACGTTTGGTCAGCTTACTCTAATTTGGCGTTAACACCGGGGACTCCCCGCCATCCGTTGGAATGTCCGCCAGTGATCCTGAGTTGATGATTTTCACATCAACTAACACTTTCTGCAGTACTTCGTCAATGAGAAAGCTGGTGGGTTCCAGCTTGACTAAATTCAACTTCATACTTTATTTGAACCATTTTCATATTTTGGTTTCTGAGGTTTTTTTAGGAACCTTGGGAAGTTTCCAGAAAGGTTTAGAATATGGCTTAACTTGTTCAATCCGTTTCGCGAAATTTTTATTTCTTAACTTTCTTTAGGTGTCCTTTTTCCGGTACCGACTAGAAAATGCATACACTCCTACCTCGTCCCATGTAACAACATGCTTCATACCTTCTACTGTTATCCTTAAAAGTATAATGTAAGATTTGAATGGCCTTATAAAAGGGTCTTAAACTCGTTTTTTGAACATATGTTTTTGTATGCAAGAGACAGCATGCGAAAAATGGTTATCCCTGGATTTGGTAGCGCTTGCTATATAGATTCAGATGAATATGGGTTTGTCTGCGAAAATTTGCGGATTGATGTGTTATTTCATAACGAAATGTTGTTTTTGGCACTAAAACATTCAATAGCACCACAGATATATGAGATAAAAATAAAATAGCATAGCAAAAATTGTATATTTTCTTCTTTCCAAATGTTAGAACATTTGGAAACTCTAAAAAATCACTCAGAGAAGTTAATTTGAACAATGGGATTTTCAGGGGTGTATCAAAGAAAACTCCAAAAATGTCTATTAAAACCAAAAGATAGATACATATTCTCTTCAGCAAAGTTATTTCTTATTATATTCCCTACAACTTTGATGAATACAGTTTTTTTATTATTTTCATACAGACTAAACAAAAATTTGCTTCTCAGCTTTAGGGAGATTAATCACCAAACTAATACTTAATATTAAGGAAGGGGAATATTTTATAAACAAACTTTGCTAAAGACACTATAGCTCAAAAATCTTTTTTTTTTTGAGGTCAAAACATCCAAAAGTGGTCACACTGGTCACATGATTCTTCATAGTGCAACGTTTCGAATTGATTCCCTTCTTTTCTCATTGTACAAATTGTCTTTATACAAATACACTCTTTGTCAAAAAAAGGTTTTCCTTCCAACTGTGCTAGTGAACATCCGGAACGGTAGAGGTCGCACCGTCACCGCTCGTTGCTTGCTAGACTGTGCTCCCCAACGCAACTTTGTTTATGGGGCAGCTTCATTGCTTCCGATTGCCGCATGCTATTCCGATAAGTGGAATCGGAAACACTACAACGCTGGTTGAATACCAGGCCACGATAACCATCTTCTCTCGAGTCACTCCCTTCTCCGTACAATGCTCCATGCTCGTTTTGCCTTCCATTACCGTGAAGCTGTCCCAGTCGATGGTAGAAGCCTGCCGCTGGGGGATCCCAAAGCACGTGGAGCTTACAGATCCAACGTTCGCAGTTACTTTCGACATGATTCTAAACGCCGCCTATTTGATCCAAGTTCTTCGCTCGGAGAAGAGTTACCGCTTCTGCAGAATACAGAATTCGATTGAGTCATATCCGGAGAGTGTTTGTTGGAAAACCACGATCACAGCGTTCCGCGAAATTGCCAGCACAGTAACCCCTGCACAATCGATAAATTGGTCAACCGATTCTGGCAGCTCGAGGAAGTCTGCGATGCAAAGGGATGGTCTCTGTCGGAACGATACTGCGAGGAACATTTCGTTTCATTCTCTTTTGTTTACAAGGTTTGCCATCAGTATCGTGATCGAACTCAGCACTAGTCTTCAAACTTCCCAAGCGTGACTAACTGTTTTGGCAGGTCGCTTGGCTGGTCGCTTCTTCTCTCTAGAACGCTCACTCGGCGCGAGTCCCCATAAGAAGGCGATGTATCAGCAGTTCATCCACGAGTACGTGAGATTGGGACATATGCGGGTGATTGGCCCCGATGAAATGTCCTGCTTCCTGGTCCCACAATCTAGGACACTCTCGTTACGATTGTCCTCCGTTTTCGAATCCATCAGTTCGTGATATCTGCGGACACTGAAAAAAATGTACCGGCAGATTTTGGTCCATCCTACCGACCAACCGCTGCAGCGAATCCTCTGGTACGACGATCATGAGGCTCTACTGAAGCGTTACCAGCTCCGCACCGTCACCTAAGGCACAAGCAGTGCCCGATTTTTGGCAACTAGGGTGCTGCAGAAGCCCTCCGATGATGAAGGGCAACATTTTCCGCAGGTGGAACCCGCTGTCCGCCACGACTTATACGTTGACAATTTGCTATCCGGTTCGAACGATGCTGAATCTCTCGTCTCTGCAAACAGCTCATTGCAATGCTCGCTTGCGTTCCGTTAGAGCTACGAAAGACGGAAACACTACTCGATTTGGACCACGAGTCCTCCGTGACTGCACTTGGTCTCCGCTGGGAGCCGTCGACGATCCTCTCTCAGATCGGTAGTCTTTTCGACCTCTTAGGTTTGAGTGGACCAACCATTGCAAAGGCGAAAATCATGCTACAGAGTCTTTGGAAACTCCATCTCGACTGGGACACACCCGTGGCTAACAGATTCGCTCACGAATGGCAGGAATTTCACCAGAAGCTTTTGACACTTGCCCACGTTCAAGTCTCTCTCTCTCCATATGTTACGTCCGGGTTACGATCGCTTGAAGATTCACGGGTTCAACGACGCATCAGAGTCTGCCTATGGCGCATGCATTTATCTCCGGTCAATACCTGCCGATGGCCCGTGCACAAGGTCGCTGCGATGGGGACTCAAACCATTTCACGGCTCGAACTATGTGCAGACTTCTGTGACAAGTTCAGGACAGCAGCGACATCACTGCCACCACATATCTGTGGACCGATTCTTCCATCGTCTTGAGCTGGATATCCGCAACTCCATCGACATGGAAGACGTTTGTAGCCAACCGAGTGGCTGAAATCCAAGAACTGACATCCCACGATGTTTGGAATCATGTCCCATTCGAAGACAATCGCGTTGATCTCGTTTCTCGAGGCATGGACCTCGATGAACTCCTCGCTAGTGCACTGTGGTGGAACGGACCGCAGTGGCTAAAACCAATATTCGCTCCTTGGTCAGCGAAATACGTCGTCGTAGCGAACTCAAACTCAGACCAACCGGAGATCCGACAGACTATTGCCCTTCGGGTCGTGAACGAAGAACCGTCAGATGTCGTCAATCGCTATTCCAATCTTCGTCAGCTACTTCGTATCGGCACACTTCTTCGACGTTTCGCCGCTAATTGTCTCCACCGCCGGAATCACCAACCAATTCTTGTCGGCCCGTTGACGGCTCTTGACATTGATCGCACTGCTCAACCTTGTTCGTCGCATACAACAGCAGCACTTTGCCAACGAGATACGACAACTTGAAACCGTCGGAAAAGTAAACCGTAAATCCAAGCTACGGTATCTGCACCCGACACTCGTAGACGGTATTATTCGTGTCGGCGGCCGGCTTCACAATGCTGGAACACCTGTCGACGGAAGACACCGGATCGTCCTCCCCAAACATTGTCTCATCGTCTCTCCGTGCCGGTCCCAGCCTACTGCTGTCTTCGACACATTGTACATGGCTGCATGGTCTGCGCACGTGCCAAACCCAAATCGTTGCATCAGCTGATGGGGGATCTGCCATCTGTTCGGGTCAACCAGGCGTGCCCGTTTCAGAATGTTGGCGTTGACTTGGCTGGTCCAATGTACGTACAGAACGTCACTCCGAAATAAGAGATCGCCATTCTTCAAAGCCTACATCACAGTATACGTATGTATGGCTACCAAAGCCGTGCACGTAGACCTTGTGTCAGATCTGACTACCGGCACATTCTTTGCGAGCCTGCGAAGATTCGTCGGCCGTGGTGTAAAACATACGCATATCTACAGCGACAACGCTACGAACTTCGTTGGAGTACAGCGAAAACTAGATGAACCGCGGAAGCTTTTCTGAAATCTAGGTTCACCAAGATGCAATTGCAAGCGAATTCGCAGACGATTTAATACTGTCCCACTTGATCCCACCTCGCTCTCCCACATTCGGTGGAAGCTGGGAAGCCTGCGTGAAGTCCGTGAAGACAAAATCCTCGGAAATGTTCACCTTACCGAATCCGAGCTGCAAACCGCATTGATTCAGGTCGATTCGATGCTTAACTCTCGCCCAATCACGCCGTTGGCAGACAATCCTTCCGATGAGCCTAACCCCAGGACATTTCCAGATTGGTCGTCCGCTGAATGCGGCGCCTGATCTACAATGCCGCGAAGTTCCTGAATCCAGGAGTGCAACAGCTGACTCAGAACTTCTGAACTCGTTGGCACATGGAGTATCTACCCTGCAAAATCGCTACCGTTGGACAGAAGCCATGGGCAACCTTGCCGTTGATTGCATCGTCGCTCTTAAAGATGAGAGAAAACCGCCGTTGAAATGGCCCCTGGGACGCGTGCTCAGCCTTCATCACGGTCCCGGCGGCCTTGTTCGCGCCATCCCGAAGCTCTGTTCACTTCTGGTTGAATTTGCGTCACCCAGCGAGAGGGCCGGCGACACACTTTTAGCCCAAGTGGGTAGTAAGCATAGGGTGAGGGTAAGAGAATAGGGATTTGTCTCATTTTCGCAATACACGCACTTGCATTACATTTACAATTAATCACTTGCGGTGTGTCGTACATCGATATCTTCAAATGTGTGCCCGAGATACATGCATTGCTGATTTCAATTTTATGAAAAGGACCAAAATTTCGAGTAGGTAATTACCCACTCGGTTATTTTCGAGTGGGTAGTACTACCCATACTACCCACGCTATCCGCCGGCCCTGCCCAGCGTAGAACTGAGGCCGGAACTGACTAGCAGCCTAACGTTAGCAACGCCAGATGAAGGCCCTTGCTCAGCGAACAGAGCCGCCGGACGAGATCCCGGCCCCTACTCGGGAAAATGAGTCGTCGGACGAGATCCTGACCCAAGCTTGGAGGTATCGAGCGGTTCGTGGTTCACCTGTAAAGAATCAAGCCTCGCCTCGTGGCTTCCTAGAACCCGGCTGGGACTTGACTCAAGTTAAGTGCCCCTTTCTAATTTGTCAAACTAACAGTTCGCGTACAGATGTTCCTCCTTTACAGCACATCACTCCCGGACAGTATCCTGCAGTCGGATCCGACGCACCTCGAAAAAATCATTCTGGAAGCTGTAAGGAGGCCTGTAGCGGTAAAACGAATCCTGATCTTCATATTCCGTTGAACTTCAATCATCCCTAAGAAGCTCGAACTTCCGCCGTTAATGCCCGTTCAATTCCTTGAAATTTCATTTTTATTTTTTTCGTCAAACATATGTAGACTACATAGAGTGGTATTACAAGATTTGATTATGCTGTATCGATTTTGTTGGCTATTTTCGGCAAATTTGAGACTAAGAGAAACGAAAGCAATGAAATTGAAAGACGGATAGGTATTCTAGAGCGAATCAGTTATAAACTTAGAACGGAAAACTAGAACTAGGCAGGCTCATATGGGCATGATCGAAAGGAAATGTGAAGAATTCTTTGCCTGCTGCAGAGTAGGAGTTGGGCGTTGCACCCAAGTCTACCGCATGGTCTATGGTAGAACATAACTCATCATCATGTTTTACCGCCGACGCCGAGTTTTCCGTTCTAAGTTTATAACTGATTCGCTCTAGAATACCTATCCGTCTTTTAATTTCATCGCTTTCGTTTCTCTTAGTCTGAAATTTGCCGAAAATAGCCAAAAAAATCGATACAGTAGAACCTTGCGGCAATTAAAACATAGTAACAATATTTGATTATATACTATACATTATTTCTACGATTAAGTTCAACTTTAATTTGTTTTCTGGACATGGAAAGGTCGATTATTATACAATTTTCATTATAATGACGCATCATTCTATTGATAGGGCTATTTTTAGCATAGTTTGTCCTGAAAGATTGTTCTTGGAATAAATTACGAGTTCTTAGTTGTCGGCTAGGCACATAAAATTTTATTTGCGAAAGTAATGATGCGGATTGTACACGTTGAGCAATAATGTCGTTGATAAAGCAAAGCATGGCAAATTCGCGGCGTTCTTTGAGTGTTTGTATGTTAATGAGCATACAACGTGCTTTATACGATGGAAGAGGAAATGTCGTCCAGTTTAGTTTACGAAGTGCGTACAAAAGAAATTGCTTTTGGACTGATTAGATGCGTTCTTCGTACAGGACAGTGTGTGGGTTCCATACTATGCTGCAATATTCCAAAATTGGCCTGACATATGTATTGTATAATGATTAATTTGTGTAGGGGTATTCAAAATTTTAGCTGAAGTGTTTAATAAAGCCCAGCATACTATTTGCTTTATTTATTATTGTATTGTAATATTCCACAAATGTGAGCTTGGAGTCTCAGATTACGCCTAAGTCACGTACAATTTTGCATTTTTCTACTAGTTTACTTCCTAAGTGTATTTCTATTGGAATATTTGAAGTTTTTTTTTTTTCTGACAATGAGACAAATTACAGTCATGCCGGAATACATTAAATTGATTTCCAATAATTTCTTCACTTCTTACGCTTTCATCTCAGCTACTTTCTGTTCCAAGAATTATATAAAAAGATGATGAAATTATTTTTTATTGAATTCTTTTATCTTTGCTGGGCTTTTCATTCGATTAAAATTTTGGCAATAGACTAAAATTTCAATCGAATTCTGTTGGGGATGCGAAGAAGTTTTTGGAATATTTAAATTACTTACATTTATATGTTCTTCCTCTATAGAGGGCGTCGTTACCAGGGTTGTTAACGTTGAATTCAACTTTACCGCCGATAACGATGAATTCAGCGCTATTATCGGTGTTGAATTTGGTGTTGATTTCATCGTCATCGTCAACGCACTGCGTTGAATTCAACTTTAGCGTTATCGTAAATTTTCGCGTTGATTTTTGTTTTCGTCCTTTTTTCGTCAGATACATTATATTGTGTATTTACTAGATATTTAATTTTATATTAAGTAGTGCTTATAGAAAAAGGTATAATTTAATTATATTTGAAATATAAATTTTGAGGTTAGTTTCTGAAGCATTTGACGAATTTCGCGCTAAGTCGTATTCAATGTTGTCAGCACCCTCTCAGATTTTAATGAAACCTCTGTACATGAAGACTTTATCACGAAAAGCCTTTTTAAATATTTAGTTTTTCCAAAAATGATCTAGACTGTTTTTTGGAAAGGGTCAAACGTATTTTATCATTTTTTTTCAAATGGCTATAGTCTAAAAATTACAAATCCTACAAAAAATGTTATAGGAGTGATTTTTACAAAATTAATCAAATTTTTGAATAAAAATATTGAAAAAAACACTTCATCGAATGCCACACTGAAAAAAATTGAATTTTCAAAATTTAAAATCGATTTAAAGAAAACCCATCTTTGATTTGGATGAAATTTTGTTCCAAGATAGGTAATTATGTTCCCTACCTTCCGTCAAAAATTCAAGTTGGGCACTTTGAAGGAAAAAAAGTTATTGGAAAAAAACTTTTCCTTGTCCAAGCTGATTTTTGGCAGTGTATTTTTTATCGAAAACTAAACCAATGAAAGTCATAATCATCTCAGCATCCAATAAATCTCAGTTTGTGAGAAGATATTGTCTAATTTAGCAGCTAAGTATATACTAAGAAGTAATAATGGAATATTTGTTAATGACATGAATTCTTTTCAATGGGACTCTCGATTAATAAAAATATACATTTTTATTACTCAAGATTCCCATTGAAAAGAGTTCATGTTATTACACAAACATTCCATTATTACTTCATTTGTTGTACTGTTCAGTGGATATGTAGCAGAAATTTAATTTTGTGATATTTTTATCCGTTTGTTCCACTGCCCAGTTATATAACTCTCGGGAAGTTGTTATGGTATTGCCATAGTCGCGAGCAAGACTGGCTCTTTTTGACATTCGCTTGAGAGTGCCACCAATAGCATCACAGGGTCCTCTTCCATGGGATATTGCAAAAAAAATGCCATTCTGCGCTTAATTCACAATTTGACTGGAATCTACACAAGCTTGCGAAGTTTTTCTTATATTTGTATTGTACTGCTGCTCCATCAGACAAAACATAAATTTTAGAAAAGTTTGTCGATCGTTTCATAAAATTTATCATCTTTGAGATGAACAACTGAACTGCAGTCTTCCAATCTTCCAGTCTTCCAGCCTTCATTCAAGTTTGTTATGAATTTATACCAAATTCGTTATTGATGCCTTTTGCATGTATCAGGCAACTAGCAGTTGGGAAATTGGATTCTGAGCTGATGATGACTTTCATTGGTTTAGTTTTAGAGAAAAAATCACTGCAAAAAATTAGTTTGGACAAGAAAAACTTTTTTTCAAATGTCTTTTATCTTCAAAGTGCCCAGCTTGAATTATTGACGTAAGGAACATAATTACCTATCCTGGAACAAAATTTCATCCAAATCAAAGATGGTTTTTTTTAAATCGGCCTTAAATTTTTAAATCGATTTTTTTCAGTGTAGCAGTCAATGAAGATTTTTTCAATATTTTTATTAAAAAATTTGGCTAATTTTGTGAAAATCACTCCTACAACATTTTTTGTAGGCAAATCATACTTGTAGACAATGAAGAAAAATGGTAAAAACAGTTTGATCCTTTCCAAAAGAGAGTCTAGATCATTTTTGGAAAAACGAAGTATGCAAAGTGGCTTTTTGTGACAAAGTTCTCATGTAATTTCATTCAAATCTGAGGGGGTGCCTCCAACATTTGTTCGAGTTCCAATTCGTCAATTTTTAAATTTCTCTAACTCTGGTTTTACTTGACTATACTATGAGCTTGTAGTAACAACTTTTTGGAGTGTATGTATTGCATGTTTTATAGAATACTAGCTAATACCCATCGCACGTTACTGCAACTTTCAACGAAATAGGAGAAAAACAATTTGTTCCGAAGCGCCATCTGACGGGCAGATAATCTCCAATCAAGAGTACACAAACACTCTCCATAACAAATTCATACTATGCATAAATTTTTACGGCAATCGATTAAGCCGTTTGGGAGTTCATAAATCATAAAACAAACTTTTATATAGATATAGATAGATAGATAGATTATGTCCTAGAAAAAGTGTACTATTTCTAATCGTCCGTTACTCGCGCTAGTGCACTAAGTGCAGAACGTTCTGAAATTTGTTAGCGTTAGCTAAATCCTTTTAGAGCAACAGCGCCTGCCCGTTCAGCGAGTCTTTTTCGCGACTTCCGGAGGATTAAAAGAGAAATCAACGCAATATTTCCGATAACGTTAACGTTACATTCATCGCTGTGCGTTGACGATGAACGATGAAATCAACGTAAAAATCAACGCCATTGAATTTAACGGAAAAAATATCGATTCAACGGTATCACGTTAAAACGATAACGTTGAATCCATCGGGTTAACAAGGTAGCTTGGCGAAGTTGTTGAAGGCGGCGAGTTCTTTCGCTTGACAAAAATTTTCCATAAGAGTCATGGTCTGCCGCTGCTTCGTCTGGGTTCAGCCCATATTCCTGATAGACTTCGATCAAAATGCGCAGGAGATGGTCGGGTGCGGTCGGTAGTCCTTCGGATGCGAGCGTCATTTTGATGCTGATTGGCGTCATTCCTTCCACGCAAATAGATGGTTGTTGGTCCTTCAAATATGCCAGGTATAGGCGTACAATATTCATTATTTTTAGTTCGCGAAGTCTGGCCTTTAAGAAGCGACCACCGCCATTCGTTGATTGTGACGTGAGGCGTACGATGGGAGGGCGCATGGGGTCCAGTTCAAATTGACTGTCTATGTTCGAATGTTGATATATGGTTGGCAATATGTTTATATTATTTACGCCAACGGTAGGTGTCCTTTCAATTCTATAAAGGTTAATTGTGTCTCCTTTATGAAAATTTATAAATGTTGAAGTAATATTTTTATTTGGAGGTCCAGAAAATTTAATACGTGCTGCGGCCAGTAGGTACTTGTCCGAAGGCAATTTTGTGATTTAGTCGTTAATGTTGAAATTCTGATTATTTTGGTTATTGTTAATATTCTGACTGTTATTGCTATTGCCATTGTTTGCATTGGTGGTGCTGTTGTTGTTATTGTTGTTGTTGTTATTGATGTTCATGTTACTATTTTTGTTATTGGTGTAGTTTGGCGGCCGGAATGTTCAACACTCACCTTTAATCCACAACTTGACCTGAAATGAAAATGAAATTTTATGTTTAACAAAATGCAATGAAAAATTCTAACCATACGATTCGCACAATCAGCCCACTGTGCAAACCCTAAGCAGAAATGGATTCTGCAAACCATAACATAGCTGTCAAACAGCCGCAGCATAAACACACATAGACAAATGTACAGAAACAACATACAATAAGCAAATTTTAAAACGTAACCACTCGTGTCGGTCGCAGAAAAATTGATTCCGATTTATTTTATTTCGCGATATCTCAGTTCCCTACAATCCAGTTTAACGCGCGCGATCTCCAGTGGAAAGTGCAGAGTACGATGAAGAAAGTCCTGATCGAGCAGGTGACAATAGCAGCAAAAGTGTTCTAAAGATCCAAAAGTAAGAAGAGTAAGAAGTAAGAAATTGCAAAAGAATGTAGACATTCTGGATCGAAATTTGACTATCACCTTGTCACGAGCTTGGCTCGATACTCGTTGATTCCGGTAATGGGAATCGCTGCTTCTTGACACCCAAACGGTTGGCCATGTCCTTCGTAATAAAGTTGACTTGGGAGCCGCTATCGAGGAGAATCCGACAGGGATGAGGTTGGTCGTGTTTGTCAATGGTATCTACCACTGCGCTGAGCTGCAGTACGGTTTTCGCGCTGGTGGCGAAATAACTGGAGCAGGATGTAGACACTTGGTCGTAGTGGGTGCTTTCGGTTCTTCGATGAATGGTGGATGCGGTTTAGGCGTTTTGGTTACCACCGATGCTTTGGGTTGGACGCTCTGAAACTGGCGCCACATCTTCATGTAACATGAGGTGTCCTTTACGTAGGAAGTTGTAACAAAGCCCAGCGATTCGCACCTTCTCTCTCTTCTGGGATGTGGACAAAGAGATGAAGGTAGAATAGTAGAAGTTGCGGTGGGAACCGCCGTAAGAGTCACAAGCTGGTTCGGTTTTCATTGCATTTGCTGCATGACATTTCTGAGATAGTTTCGGCCATAAGGCTGTTGGTTTGGGATTATTCGCTACTGGAACTTGTATCTGGTAAGCGGCTTCACAGTTCTCCAGAATTGGGCTTTGGATGTCAGGAACTTGATGGTTTGCTCGTAACTTGGAAGCTACCCCTTTCGTTGTGTGGACTCCCAAACCTTTCGTATCGACTTGTCGAGAGCATTCACCACCAAGAATACGGTAATGTGCTCCGACATGCCGGTCATCTCTTGCTTAAGGAGCGTAGTCTCTACATGGTGGGTAACCTCGTTCACCAGTTATCGCAGCTCCCTGTGAGATTCGGACGTCATCTTGAGCGATAGCAGACTTCGTATTTTCGAATCGCTCGGTGAAAATGGCCCAGGCTTGTTGATATCTACCGCTAAGCGCCTTGGCGTCTAGTATTCCGGCTGCTTGACCGACGAGGGCCTTGTCGAGATGATACAGTCTCATGGCTTCAGATCGATCAGTCCATCAGATCCAAAAAGATGGCCTTGAATTTTGGCCAGCTGGGGGAACAGCCGTCAAACGTAGGAATTGGCGCTTTCAGAGGCTACTGTTGGATGATGACTTGTGGTCTTGAACCCGCTGCTGAGGCTGCTCGGTAAAAAGGTCTTCGAAATCCTGGTAAATTTCTCCTTTCCGGTACATAGTCTCGCCCGGGATGAGCGCCATCACCTTGCTGTGATATCTATTGTACTCCTGATATACTGCAGATAATTTGTGTTGCATCACTGTCAGCAGCGCTAGAGACGTTTCGTCCTGAATGGTAATGAGCAATCGCCGTAGAAAAAATATAATTTAATTCTTATGGTCCTGAAAAGGACCCTTTCGGCGATGCTCACACCTGGCTGGTTGGCGGTGTAGTGCAGACTAGACCGCTTATACTACCAACAGTGTATTTTCTGAGGATGTTTACAGGTTAGAGGTGGAAATCAGACTGAACTTAAGCTTGCTAGAGGTTCTCCTTTTGTAGCGTTGGTGCTGATCGTTAATTGGAAAATCCGCGTAAAAAAAACGCATTAATTCGAAAATCCGCTCAAAAAAACTCTCAGCAAAGGACTTAGAATATTTTTGGACGTTTTTTTTGCGCGGATTTCGCAATTAACACGGTTTTTGCAAAAAATATTCTAAGTCCTTTTGAATACAAAAGACTTAAGATTTTCGGAAAGATGGAAGAGACGGGTCTGGAAGATTCCTTATGGCCCACACCCCAACAATATGGGTATTTTCGGAATGGTCTTAAAGAGAAGGTTCCAGAAATTGATTTTTGACTCCATTGCGCAATACAAGATGGCGACTTACGGTTTACCGAAATTCTCGCATGAAAAATTTGGGCAATCATCTAAATCACCCTCAAATATAAGATCTAATCATAAACCAGCAAAATGCAAAATATTTTTATGTGTTCATCCAGGAAAGTGCGGTGAGAATGGAAAAAAGAGAGAAGAAAGAGACGTATGTGGTGTGAGTTGGGGGTTTGAATTTATTCAAATTAAACATATCGCTTAAATTTAAGTAAATTCAACTGTTTAATTAAAACTATTTGTACTACAACTTCAACTTCCAAAAATACCAATATTGATTGGGTTATAGCGAATTTCGCGAAATCGGAAATCGCCATCTTGGATTTAAAAATGGCGTCAAAAATCAATTTTTGTCTACTACTCGTCATTCCAAAAACACTCATATTGACTGGGTTATAGTGAATGTGGCTAACCCGGAAGTCGCCATCTTGGAATTCAAAATGGCGTCAAACATCGATCTTTGTCTACTACTCGTCAAGACCATTCCGAACATACCCATATTGCATGGGTTGTAGGGAATTTCCGCTAAACCGGATGTCGCCATCTTTGATTTCAAAATGGCGTCCAAAATCAATTTCTGGAATCTACTCTTCAAGACCATTCCGAAAATACCCATATTGTTGGGGTGCGGGCCATAAGGAATTTTCCAGACCCGTCTCTTCCATTTTTCCGAAAAACTTCTAAGTCTTTTGCATTCAAAAGGACTTAGAATATTTTTGCAAAAACCGTGTTAATTGGAAAATCCGCGTAAAAAACCGCGTTTATTGGAAAATCCGCGTAAAAAATCTCGTAAAAACCGCGTGAAAAAACATGGGTGTATATGCATAACAAACTTGAATGAGGGCAAAGATAAGCTATTTAACATTATCGATCTATGCAAGATTTAAGTAAATACCACTTGGCCGTGTACGAAGAGTTATCTTGTCCCATGTACCCACCTGGGAAGTAGAGATTGATGGTGTAGTCTCTTTTAAGGAACGCTCCGATAAAAAATGCGAGAGTGCTACGCCACCAACAACGACTAATTTCTACGTTTCATTGTACACTAAAAAGCGAAAGTCTGACCATTCCATCTTCTAATGTGCCTATAAATTCCCGAAAGAGGAAAATAAATTTTCTCTTCAAAGCTTCCTCGTAAAGACCGGAGAGTGTCCCTTGAAAGGTACTGTTAGACAACCGAAATAAGTGGTTCCTGGTTTCGGTTATCTTAGAAACTAGCAGGAATTTCCATATGGGACTTAAAAAACCCCAAGTATCCCTATATTTCAGTCCCTACACTTTCTCCCAGGTTTTACACAATGCATTTGCACTACGGTTAAAGGTCAGACGAAGCGAGTACCCGGTGCGAACAACCGTGAACAGTCTCCTAATTCGTGGTGGGCAGAGATTGCTTAGAATTGAACGCGAAAGGAACTTTTGAACGTCGGATCGTCCGAATTTTTTCCGCGACGCTTGTAATGCAAATGAAAATTTGATGAAAACTGAAAAAATGCGACTATTGGCACCGGTTCGTCGACGGATGATCAGAGAAACAATGTTTCGTCTGGTGGCTAGGGCCTACGTTGTGTATTCGATTCATCCTGTGATTGGAATAGACGGAACGTTCGTCATATGATGACAGTAGTGATGAGTGCAATCATAAAAGAGGCTGTGCTGCCAACACTCTCCCCACAAAACTGATGGTTTTATATTTACCTATCATGCCCACATCTGTACAGTAACAGGAGGCTCTTCGTTTGATGGAGCATGGAAAGCACTATTTTTATTTCCTGGAGAAAACATGGGAGTTTTTGAGCACTTTATCTGAAAAATCATAGCGGATTACCTTAGTTTGAGTTCTTTCGCAGTGCTTCATTCCGGGTAATGAGAAGGCAGACACTTGGATTAGAATGATAATGATAAGGTGAACATTTAGGCACTAGAAGGTAATATTTATGAAATATCGCGTAGCTTCAACGAGTTTTTAAAAATTTCTTCTCAGAGGACGCTCTAAAATTGGAAAATTTCGTGGAGCGATGGAAGTTCAGGAATCCCATCAATAAACCTTGGTCCAAGGGAATGGATGAGGGTCATGACTATATTCGGGTAATATCTCGGGTCATGTACAATCATTATACATAGAATGCCAATCTTCAGCGTATTGGGGTCGTGGAGAGCGGTCTCTGTGACTGTGGTGGCGGTTATCGCGATATTAAATATGTTGTCTGGTCGTGCGCAAAGTGTTCTCCGTTCCAGTCTAGTCCGAGATGCTACACCAAATTCGTTACTGATACTTTTTGCATGTATCAGTCAACTAACAGTTGGAAAATTGGATTCTGAGATGATTATGTCTTTCATTTGTTTAGCTTTCGATAAAAATACACTGAAAAAAATCAGTTTGGACAAGGCAAAGTTCTTTCCAAATAACTTTTTTTTCCTTGAAAGTGCACAACTTGAAATTTTGACGGTAGGTAGGGAACATAATTACTTATCTTGGAACAAAATTTCCAAATGAAAGATGTGATTTTTTAGCAAATCGATTTTAAATTTTTAAGATGGACTTTTTTCAGTGTAGGATATATTTTCAATATTTTTAATAAAAAATTTGACAAATTTTGTGAAAATCACTCCTACAACATTTGCTGCCAACATTTGTTCGAGTTGGCGCAAAATTCGTCATTGATCTCTGCATGCTGATCAATACCGACGCCGGCCACGTTTGAATACAGATCTTCTGGGAAAGGATGGAATGTTAGTCCGATACACGTCGCTGCTAGAGACCGAGATATCCTCTACATCTACACAAGTATCACGGGAAGAGGAGAGTTTTTAGTAAGTGTGTCCATATCGTTATCATAGTATGTATCATAGTTAGTAAGTGTGCACATAGGGTAGTCGACTGCCGAGAATTTGGGAAATTTATTATTTGTCTATTTATTCAATTGGCCTAATAAGCAACTAAATCTCCGGATAGCCGACTATGAGCAGCATTTATTTTAATAAATCGGTAACGTCCCTTTAGCCAACCTCGGCCTTCGACACGATGAGATACCTCATCTCAGGGACGCCGTCTGTTGTTAGTCGCCTCTTACGACATGGTAGAAGTGGGTCTATCTATGCTCAAATACTTCGAGAGACTTCTGCTATCCGGATACAACACGGCTTAATTTAAGAAAATTTGAAAGAATTGTTGTAAAAGTACTTGAAATGAAATAAAAAAAACAACACACAAAACGAAGAAAAAATCAGAAATTAATTACCAAAACGATTCCAACAGAGTAAAATAATAAGATAAAAATAACAAACATACAAATAAGAAAATTTGTATGCATGTAAAATAAAGAATATGAAGAAAAATAGAAAATATAAATGGGTATAATCGGAATAAATTAACCAAATGGGCAAATGGAAACAAAATCTGGAATATTGAAATATGAAGCAGTAAAATAAGTGTAATGAAAACAAAACAAATTATATAAAATTGCCACTGCGAAAAATATCAAATAATACACTAATATATTGAGCCAAATGAAAGTTGTGAAAAGGAAATTTAAGCTAATAACTTCAAAGAACAAAAAATAGAAGAGTACACATTTATCGGAGCTTGAATTTTTTTTATTATACTTTAAATACTATTAGTTCACAATCTAATTAAAGCACTATATTAAAAAAAAACAGAAATATGTTTCAATTATTTTTCACTTTTGAACGTAAACATTTTTGCGCAGAATTGTAAATTTCAATGTACAAATTCATCAGTACAAAATTTCTTTTGTAAATTGCGTAAATTTAAAATTTTCAGAGAGACAAGATATTAAAATTCTATTTTTTTATCTAACCTGTCGAAATAATATGTATTTGTCGGAATAACAGTTTCTGTTCAAAATCTGGGCCCTCTTCTAGAACTCCCGCCGCAAGGGGAAACACTTCGTCTCACCCCACCTCTCGGCGGGCCTGCATGTAGGAATAGATATCGATCTATTAAAATGATTCACGTTCCTTCCAAGTTGAGTGACAGCTAGTTTGGTAAGACACCTTGATACCCACCAACCCAGACACCCAAATATCGTGGGTATAGTGACAACAGCCATAATAATGTTACAATATTCACGTTGGCGCCTGCTGCCACTAGCTTCCTTTTTATTTACTGGCATCCAGTCGTCATTTGCATGTATATTAGAAAATCATACCGGAGTTGGTGAAAATTCCTTCGACAGCCCTTGTCAAAGCAGTCTGGAAGAGCGCTCAACGAAGCGGAAGCTGCAGCTGCTTGCTTGGATGGACAAACTTAGCAAGCGAGTTTTGTTTTTTTTCTCAAGGGTGAGCTTTCAAACAGCGTGGTGCCTTGCTAGTTTGGTGGTGAAAATAATGTGGAATTCGTGCCCAAATATGTAAACTACTCCTTCGTTACATTAGATAAGAAAAATTGTTGTCGCTTGATTACTCTATGACGATTGAAATTAGTCTCCCAAAATATCAAACCATTATCGTTATGCCTGGACATTAAATAATACTACAATTATACCAGCTTTTATCAAGTTTCCCGTTCAAAAGTTGGCAAACAACAAAATTTGTTTAATCTCCATTGACGCTCGCTAACGTAGAGTAAATGATTGTTCGCAGCGTTATTGTGCTCCAAATTGGAAAACTTTCCTAGAATTACGATCAAATCCTTTTATCTCGAAGGCTTATCCGACGCGAGAGGACTTCAGTTCAGGCATGGCTTTCCACCGACGAAGACTGCTTGCATATTTTAAACCATGCTAATTCTCTGTGCTCGCCATACTTTTCGTGAAGCCGGCCGATTTTCTTTTGTCTGCAGTGGTCCCCATTGAAATAAGCTTTCCCCACAGCATCGGCAGCAGCAGCAGCAGCATCTACACAATTTGCCCACGATTTGCGTTCGCCGTCGTGACCTTTGTTATTTGTAGGGGTAGTTTTTTTTGTTAGAAAAGCAGGTCGACTTACTATCTGAACAATTGTGCTAAAATGTTGTTCTGTTGGTTCTGTTTCATTTAGCATCTTAAAATTATCGTGCGGGTATTTGAATTAAGGATTATTCTATTCATGAAATTTGATAGTCATATAATTTTCAACACCAACATATCAAAATATAGTATTTATGTTGATAAATAATCGTTCGAAACTGTTATAACTCAGTACCTAAAGGCTTATTTTTACTTTTGAAATGCCATGAGTGAACATTGAAAATTTCAAAACCGTCATAAAGTATGCCATGATATTTGTCGCGATCTGCTCCGATGATTCGCCCAGCTTAGTTTGCCCCGTTCGATCCATTCGCGCTTTTGTTAGGGCGAAAGAGAGACTGCTTTGTGTCCTGCTGTTGGCATCATCTGTTTGTTTAATTTATCAGACATTATTTTCCGACCACGCGGGAGTACAATATTATTAGTGGTTGAGTGTACAGTGCTCCAAAATTTCGTTTCCCATCGCAGACCCATAGCTAGGCAAACTAATGGCGCCTCTTGCATAGCACTGTGGAGAAATAAATTAGAATCTAACTTGTTTTATATGTCAATTGGCCTTAATTTCTTATTAATCTAGTTTACCCATGTTAAGTGGTTTAAAATTTAGTGTGAATTCACACATTTGGGTTTAAATTGAGTCTAGGCTATTAGAGCTTACTTAACGCATCCGTTTTTCCCCTAAACGATAATAATTAAACCCACAAACATTTATTTTTAAATCAAAGTAGGCATTGAAATATGAACTGCCGTTCAAAAAAAATCAGAAGAAAGGCAGTTCTTTCTCTCCGCACTGCGTGTCACCGTAGTAGGCGTAATTGTTTGATCTTTATCTCAACAATTCAACAGTCGATGTCGACTACTCAACTGCTGGATTTTTTTTTCTCTAGCTTCGATGAACTCGTAAATCACCAATCATTTCTTGTATCAACAGTTAACCCTCAAATGGAATCATTTCGCACCAGTTTCGGTACGAATTGGTTGCAAAGTCCCCTCCAATCCCGAGCGGCCCAAATTAATTGACCACCAAATCCGCAAATCCCTGCATATTCTGTCACTGGCCGACATTGACCAAACTTCCCTTCTTCCCACTCGTTCGCCGAAATCCGAAGACGCAAACATCCCGTGCCAGTAATTAATAAGGATTAGAAGGAGGTGGGGAAAAACGAGACGAAGGAAGCCAGCAAGTTCGTCGAACATCTCACAAAATTCCGGCCTGCTGCGATTGGGAAAAATTCCGGACCGATGATGAGGAGCAAAAACAACAAGAAGAAACTTGCGAGGCGGGTAGCTTGGGAATCTTACCGCCGTAGGTCGTTTTGTCACATTCGTCCCGAATTTTCAGCGGGGCTCTTGTGTGCGCAAGAAAAAGCGACGCCTCGCCGGCAGGGGGGAAATTTGCTGAATGACAAACAATGGCAAAGTTATGCCACAGAAAGGTCTTAAAAGATTAGGCGATGGAATTTCAATAAACGGGTAAGCTCATTAGTTGCGGTGAAAGAAATTTATCGGTGGAATTTCTGTGGATTATCGGCTAGACGACGAGTTGGTCGTTGGAGGTTAGCGACGTAGAGTGATTGTATACAACTTTTTGTAGTTTCTATATAGAGTGAAGGGTACAAATTGGACGACTCGCCGTTTGCTGCGTAAATTGTGTGGAAATACGTAGAAAATTGTTATTTACGAGAAAAGATGCTGAGAGAAGAGCGTATCTACTTTTTTCAGCTTTTGCACCCGAATTAATCATCACTAAAATTTATTACAAATTGAATGTTGAATTCGATATTCGAAGATCACCTACTCATGTGATAGATCTATCTTATAACCATGATCGAATAAGGACTGTCAGTAGAGAAACAGGAGAAAACTTGAGTTTTCAGAAAATTCTCACTGATGGACTATTATACTACCCGTATATAACCTTCGTTAAAAAAATTGTTAAACCCTTAATTAGTATCATTATTATGTGTTTAGTTGTAATATTCACATGGGAAGCAACGGTAGATACAAAAAAAAAACCTGTTTTAATCCACCTAGCGGTGCAATTGTGCCTTTCTCATTTCTCTAAACTATGGCACGGAGGCTTTTTATGTTCAACATAATTGTGGAAATGTCCATTACATTCTTAGTACACTTTGCACTTATACACAATGGCATGCCAGCCACGAACTTGATGAGCTACGTGTCGACGGTGAAACACTTGAAACAAAAAAATATCATACTCCATTAGCCTAATCAGCATTAGATCAATGTTATCTGCTTGCTAACTCATTTTGTCATGCGGCGATAGGTATGTGAGGAGGGCGAAAGTCCCATGAACGAACGACTCCCCAGCTTAAATTGGTATGCTTTGTAATATAGTTGCGGTTTAAAGATGATGGGTTAGAAAGGGAGGGGTATGAGGTGGTGGTCTGAGGGGTGATTTAAGGAGATTTTTAAAGGAGGGGAGTGAACAGTAGAGGGGGAGTGTAACCCCTCTCCGTAAACCATCAACTACGCCTCTGTTAAAATCCAGAAACCCTAAACGAGTCGAAAAAAAAAATTTGGCCGGGATTAGGTTGACGTTTTTCAGAGTGATTGCATAACCTTTCTATATGAGAAAGGCAAAAATGTGCCAAAATCCAAAAAAGTGAATCGTAGTCAAATTTTTTTTTCGAGTTTGCATCAAATCTCGACGTTTCATGCACCTTGAACACATTTAGCATCAAAAATAAAAATTCTATTTTTAATTTTTCCTATAGTTTATATGAGAAATTTCTGTGTGGCCGTACTCTGAAACCCGTAATTCCGGAACCAGAATTCCGATCGATCCAAAATTCAATAGCAGCCGATGGGAAGGTTGCACCTTTCATTTGAGACTAAGTTTGGGCAAATCGGTCCAGCCATCTCTGAGAAAAATGAGTGACATTATTTGACACATACGCACATACATACACACACACACACATACACACACACATACAGACTTTTTCCGATCTCGACGAACTGAGTCGAATGGGATATGACACCCGGCCCTCCGGGCCGGGATTAGGTTGACGTTTTTCAGAGTGATTGCATAACCTTTCTATATGAGAAAGGCAAAAATGTGCCAAAATCCAAAAAAGTGAATCGTAGTCAAATTTTTTTTTCGAGTTTGCATCAAATCTCGACGTTTCATGCACCTTGAACACATTTAGCATCAAAAATAAAAATTCTATTTTTAATTTTTCCTATAGTTTATATGAGAAATTTCTGTGTGGCCGTACTCTGAAACCCGTAATTCCGGAACCAGAATTCCGATCGATCCAAAATTCAATAGCAGCCGATGGGAAGGTTGCACCTTTCATTTGAGACTAAGTTTGGGCAAATCGGTCCAGCCATCTCTGAGAAAAATGAGTGACATTATTTGACACATACGCACATACATACACACACACACACATACACACACACATACATACATACACACACACATACAGACTTTTTCCGATCTCGACGAACTGAGTCGAATGGGATATGACACCCGGCCCTCCGGGCCGGGATTAGGTTGACGTTTTTCAGAGTGATTGCATAACCTTTCTATATGAGAAAGGCAAAACGTGTAAATAATTACTCACTTGTTCAAAATTGCCAAAAGCGTTTCCCTCCAAACAAAACAATCAAACAAGCACAAATACCTCCAGGACTCATTCAATTCATATTATGACAGAGAACACAACATTCCACGAGCAAACTTCCATTCCTTTTCCCATCGCCATTGTTGTCCCCCGCCGGATCCCATTACCCAATTCAATTGCCACGAATTTAGCGTGGATGTTTAAAGTATGTAGTACCAACCTATTCACTTCCGCTGTCGTCAAAATTTAATGGCCCCATTTCTCCACTTGTTCCAGCTTTCATAATACCTATGCTTACCGCCTCCGAGAACTTTCCTTCCCCAACGCAGTAGGCGTAGGCATCCAGGTGACTTTTTTGTCCTGATGCTTATTCTTTGCGTGTAGGCAAACAATTTCGGGAATTTGATTTCCTTCCGGTAAAATTAGGGAGGTGGAAAATCCCGGCAACAGCAAACAAAAGTAGCGGTTTTTGACAGCAGGCCACTTCCACTACGATGATTGTCGCAGGGGAGGCAGCTAATAAGGTAAGATTGTTTTGATTAGTTAATTCAATGATAAATTTGATTTCAAGCTACAAACTTTCAAGCGAAGATCGTAGTAGCCCACGCAGAAGGTACCCCAAGCATATGCGTCACTCCAAAGCTGAACATGCATTTCAACTCACTCCACCGAACAGTTCATGTTTTCTCCTGGCCTTGGTACGGGATGAAGGGGAGTTGTTGGTTATGCGAAAAAATATCTCCAGGATTGTGAAAATATTTGAACATTGCATTATCGTTTATTTGTAAAACATCGGTCGGGAGCGTAAACAGAGCGGACAATTTATGCACCGAAGTGGAAGCAGCACCCAGCATCAGCAATAACTGGAGCAGGTACCTACATTGCATAAAATAGCGCTTTCTATATTTTTGCAGCTGCACTAGTTCTCAGCAGTCGGATCGGGCAAAGCACCGACAAACAGCGGTTTGTCTTCGATGGGTGTGTTTTTTTTTTGATTCGATGGGAGAAAGGGAACGGGGGAGTGGTTTAGTTGAGCTATAGCTTTTCTCGATGATGTAGAAAAAATAGGTGACGAACATCGAAACTAACTCAGGTGGGATTTTTTGCTGATGTAGAATTTTTTCGATAGTTTTGTGTAATGTCGAAAAAAGGGATTGAGGAAAAAATGACAAAAATTACTGCCCAATCAGTTAGCTATTATAAGACACTTTCAATAAGGTATCATATCGATATTTTGACGTAGGACTACGTCTTTGTTTTCGATATAGGGGTGCACGTTGCAAATTCTACAAAAATGGTATGTAACGAAAAGTGGTCCAATTTTAAACGCATATAATTCAGCCATCTGACGATAAATTTTCAAATTTTTTGCGCATATCGCCCCGAAATACTTCTAAGAATAGATTCCAATAGATAAACCCAAAGATTTAAAAAATGGCATTAAAAATTTAAATAATGAACAAACTAGTCAAAATATCGCGCATTTATACACAGAAGATAGCGCTTCCCTAGTCCAGCATGACAGATTTGTGTACCTAGCGCGCTACGGTTCTATGAATGACGTCATCATCGACTATTTAAACGGACGGATTTCGCCAGAGCAGCTCAGTTGCCTGTTGAACAGCAGGCGAAGCAGATCACTGCGCCGTGTTTTTCCACAGCCAGTGTTGCTGATTTAGAAGTCCGTTACACTGCCTGTGGAGGTACGCTACCCAGTGAATGTGAATGAGCTTGTCCGTATGCTATCTTTTGTGTTGTGCTCGTTTCCAGCATACTTTTATGTATAATTATTCGTACACAAAATAGTTTGTACATGCGAGCTCCATTTGCAAACACGGTTAACATAGTATCGTGGTATTAGTTGTCTCTTTCGCTCTATCCATCATCATCAGCGTTGATTCATTTTGCTTTGTGCTAATGTTTGAGGCGAATGCGTATCTAATAATAGATCTAATAAATTGCACAACGAAAGCTTATTATTTACGTTCGATCAATTGATAGATTCATTTCCCCATCACGTGATTCATTTCCACTCAGCCTATAGTAGTATAATAGGTACATACTACAAAGCCTATTTATGAATGAATACACTGCCACTTGAAAAAACCGTTGCAAAAACACATCTTGTCCATATACAAAATTGTTTTCGATTCTTGTATATTTATAGTTTCGATATATGATTAAGATCTTCTCCATATTTGTATACGTACTCTAGGAAAGTTACAATAATGGCAAAACATAACTAGAATGCTTGGTCTATACATGAAATCACACATATCTAAGATCTTCTTAAATAAGTTTAATCGGATTCGATCACCTACTACAAATGAAATGACCTGATAACCAAGAAGGTTTGGTTCAATATGTAATATTCGATGTTGATTGGTTGTGATTAAACCATAAGTAAGAAATATGTTTGATTTATTATTACTATCAATGTACTAAGAAAATAAATATTTTACATTAAGGTTGGACAGAGAAAGGGTAAAATTCGCAAACGAAAAAAGCAGTTTTTTCCACATCGTATGTCAGATCTTCATAAAAATCAATCAGCAGTACTGTAACAACATTCCACTTACGCTGATTGATTTTTATGAAGATCTGACGTACGGTGTGGAAAAAAAAACTGCTTTTGCACTGTTTGCAAATTTTGCGCATTCCTTGTCCAACCTTAAGTAGTATAGTCCTACGTCTACAGCTCGTGCAACCCCATAGGTAGTTGCCGCTTGTAGTTTTTTCATGAAAATACCCTGATTATCATTAAATGGTGCATATGAGTGCAATATCTTTATTTCTTGTGTGTTTCTGTATTTTGGATTTGTCGTGTTGTTGCGAATATCCAATATGTACCTGGATTTAAAACTATCAACAGTGTAATGACTAGAAACCAGAAATATACAGATCCTTGTAACGGACGGAAGCAAATGCTGCTGAACCATCCGATTTTCCTGCCGAAGTTTAAGATGATGTATCGTTGGACAATTATCCATCACAAGATCGTCTGTTAATCTTAAGATCATCTAATGACTTTGTCAAGACGGTTAATAACTGGCGATGGCTAGCTTCTATTCTATTCTATTCAATTCTATTCTATTCTAACCCTTACACAGCCAGTATTGAAAAGCATCCTGGAAAACACTGCAGATATTCTTTAGTGTTTTCCTTGTCAATATTGATATTTGAAGCATATTATGTGTAATATGTCGCAAATATTAAAACGGCCAGGCCTACTGTGCAGAGTTTGGTTTAAAGATGTTTCAAAATTATACGGCAATTAAATTATTCATTTAATGAATAATCTAACTAACGAATCATTTTGAATCTTGAAGGAGGAAGAAACGAGGACAACCGTACCGACCGTTTCAGTGTAAAGGCGTTATGATAAATCGATGGAAGTGACTAGGCTAAAAAGGTTAATGTCACTCCTTTGGTCCTTTGGGATGCGACAAAGGTATTTACACCTTGCCTTGGCTATTGAGCCTAGGTTATAGCGCCTTTACTCGCTCTTATGGACGACTGCACCCAGTAAGGCAATAAACTTCATACGTTCTTTAATACCTTACTGGGACCGCGCCTAAAGTCAGAAATTGGAAATCACCTCGCTCTCTGAAATGATAGATAGATAAAATTGGCGAAATTGGTTATTTAGTACTAAACATAACTCTCAAACAGCTTCGAGAACAGTAAAAAAAATGAAAATCCCAAGAAAACGCATCCATAAAAATCAAATTTCAATGATTGTCCTGTTTGGTACGTGTGTGTACGCGGAGTTCCCGAATATTCAAATATACATAAATACTTGCATATTTGAGAAACTTGGGAGACAATTTATTGTTCTCGTAACACTTCATTTCAACAACCTGCTTTTAATGAAAATTTGATACCCAGCAAAGCTCAGCCGGAAATGAATGATGATGATGGTCCCACCTCATACCCCCACAAAGGTGTGAGCTGAACGATTTATCTAGAAGATAATTAATATTTTGATTTATAACAAAACCAGTTAACAAAAAGAAACGGACTGGTTCAATTTACAGACATAGCCTTTCCTTCAAAAGAACGTAACCAGATACATTTCGAATATTCCGCCAACAACCAGGGTCCATTTGTCAACAGTTTTTTCGGCATTTAATTAGCAAGGGACTGGAAGGTGAAGTATATTTTTCAATATTTAGAGCCATAGTACTCAAGGGAGAGCAAGGTGTTGAAGGGAGAAAGTTTAGAAAAGCGTGGAAGGATCATATATGCAAGCTTAGAGCTCACCGGCGACTTAACCTTTTATCTGCTACCGTATGAGTCAGGGTCTTTTGGCATTAGAAATGCGAATCACCTGAGTCTACGGCATGTCCGGACAAGCGTAAAGTAACTTGTTACTTCATGCTGTCGGAACCGGCAGTCTCCCTTGAGTACTATGGCTCTAAATATTGAAAAATATACTTCACCTTCCAGTCCCTTGCTAATTAAATGCCGAAAAAAACTGTTGACAAATTGACTCAATAGGTCGTTAACAAAAATGGTTAACAAAAAAAATGATAAAAATAGAACCAGGGTCCATCAAGAAAATTTCCATTCCGGGAAGATACTTGATAGAATCGGCAATTGAAGCCAATAGCTTCCATTTCCGATAATTCTCTGTAAGACTCCTCCCGCCTGACCAAGACATCGGTACTACCACCTGCGAAGGTGAGAAGTGACGAGCCTAGTGGCAGTGCAGAGTCCGGTGGAGTTATATCATCCACATCAGACCCCTTTATTGAAAATTTCCTACCATTAACACAAGGCAATCAAAAGGATATTCCAATCCGAGAACATCCTTGGTTGATCAGGAATTGAACCCGATATCTAGTTAGTTATCAGAAGGAGTCAACAAGCCCCATACTCAACGAGCTAACTCCGTTATTACCACTATCGCAGCAATAACCGAGATTAACTCTATTGCCGAGCAAAGTTAACACAACTCCATCATCAAACCATCATGAACCGGAGCTCCGGCCGGTTGCAGCTCGTACTCCGGCTCCAGTGACACAACTGATTCTAACTAGAATCGGTTGTGTCACCGGAGCCGGAACACAAACTGGAACCTGCCAGAATTCCGGTCCATTTCCGGCTGAACTCAACTGGGCAGTAGCAGTCTAGCCTCAAAAAGGCGCGCGCATCCTAGTTGAACCTCTCGTCCCAACGTCCCGCCAACAGGTTCGTGAGGAACGGTGTGATGTCATTATTGGTTTTGGCTCGTGCACTTCACCAACGTATGCCGCAACGTCGATATGGCTTCGTTTCCCCTACTGAATGATGACGCGCTGGAACAGTCTACTGTACATAGTTCGGTCGGCCCTACTCGTGTGATTAGGAAAGTATTTTCAAAATTTCCTTAAACAGATGATCGTAGTGCGCGACGATAGATAATTTTTCTCTGAACCTAAATAATGGTGTATGTATTCTTTAACATTTTAAGTAGCTGTTCTTCAATGCTTAAAGTTTCAATGCTGGGCAACGGGTTGCATTCAGAAAGGTAGGGGGAGAGAGTTTCCTAAATAATAAATTATATTCGTATTTGCACGTGATTCAAAATATTTACATGACAATAACAGTAAAAAATCCTTTAAATTATTGCTTATCTCACGACATATTGTAGAGTCGAATAGAATAAAAGAAGATCACGAGGAAGTTTCGGAATATTTTAAATATTCACTTCAGTTATTTGAGGCCTAATATTATCATTCAATTATCAGTACCGATTGCACATGTAAGGTGAAAATTTATCAAAAATAAACATCAGCAAAACCAAACAGGAAGAAACACTTGGCGTACTTTATAAGACTTATCAATAAAACAAAACATCAGTTCTGAAGAAAACGTTGAGGTTCGGTGCACATAAACTTTAGCAGTTTACGGTTGTTGAGCAGCTGTTTGAGACGGTAATAACAATTCAAAGAAGAAAGGGAAATTAATTAAATATCACAAAATCTATAGGTTAGGTGTATGGCTCCGCAGGCCAATTCCTAAGCAAAAACAAACCATCCTGCCCCCATCCGACGCTTCGGTCCCCTTGGGACCTTTTACAAAGTCCCAAAGGGAGATAAACGTCGGATGAAGACAAACCAGTCTGCTTCCGCCCAAAAACCAGACTACAAAGCCGTACACCTAACCTAAAAATTGGAAACAGTCGAAACTACTGTTCAAAACATCACAAAATCATAAAATCAAATAATCAATTGAAAAAATACACTTATCTCCAGTTAGTTTGTGTCGATCGATACCTGTCCCAGGATGCATCCGGTCGTAGGCAACAGCAGAGTTCGCTATTCGTTCACGAGACTTCCAATATTGCTGCCAGAACCGCTCCGTACGAGGCAATCGGCTAACGGTGGATTGTTTAGATTTGCTTCCGATGGAGTTTTTCCGGCACAATTATTACTCACTTAAAATATTATATCGAATAAATACGGAATATTTTGTGGACAAACCGACAAGAGAAAAATTTTCACGTCTTTTCTAACAACTGGCGATGACTAGCTTCACATTAAACATTGCATTGTCTCCAGCCGAATTTTATGTCCAGATAAGAATGAAATCTCTGCAATCAGCAATCAGTTGAATAACTTGAAATAATTGATTATTTATACATTATATTATATATATATTCTCAAGTTTGGCTGCACTACTGATTCTTTCCTGTGTGCTAGATGCAAAAAGTTTGGTTTGATTGTGGTAGTGTATCGGAATAAACATGACGATAATGTGTACCATCGTATTTCTATCCTAGCGTTTAAGGAATGCTTTTGAAGTGAATTAATCGTAAACGGATTCTCCGGATTTGATCTGCGTTCATTTTATCTATTTCATTCGTTTCATTCTTTGGATTCAGTCTCAGTTTATCATTTTAATAATCTATGTTTTCAGTTCTAATCATTTCATCCAAATAAGTTATCTGACACAATTTATTTTTTTCTATTAATTTAACCTTTTCACATCGATTAATATTTCATTTCAATCAATGCATTTTATTCTGCTCATTTTCTTCTTTTTATCAATTCAGTTTATTTTTTTTATTTTATTCGTTTGTTTTATTTATTCATTTAATTTATTATTCATTTATTATTTATTTTGTTCATTCCATTCATATGATTCATTTGATTCATTTGATTTTTAATTTAATGAGCTGATGTAATTTGATTCGCGTGTTTTATAATTTTGATTTACATTAATCATTCTTCTCATTTTATTAATTTGAACACCTTTTTATTTTATTATTTGCATTATTTTTAATTTAGTTCGTTTTAATGATTTTCTATAATCTCTTCAGTTTATTCGAGAGTTTTTTCGTGTAGGACCAGAAACTGTTTTCTTCCCACCTCTAGTTGGGTGCCTACTTCGCATGAGTTCAGCAATCTAATGAATGATCCAACAGTGATATGTGTAAGAAATGTCTCATCTCACTGCTAGGTGGATTAAATCGATTTTTTTTATTAAAATTTAATTTTACACGATATTTGCAAAAGCTTTTCTACGCCGAGGGTTCTTTTTTACATAATATGTTACAAAAATGCTTAAAGCTGTAACGTTGCTTCTTGGTACTAGCACTAAGAATAATATTTTTTTAACATTATGAATAATCTACTCTCTTGAATTTCATTGTAATCCTATTGATAATGGTTTCACCACAACTCCAACTGCTGTTCTTGAGGCACTTCTAAATATCAAACCATAAAACATACACAGTGGCGGATCCAGGGGGTAGGTCTTGTGGGACCGGACCCCCTCCGAAATTTTTGTACTTGTTGAGAAATTTTAAATTAGTTTCAATTTTATATTAGTTTCAAACTCAAAATCATTCCAAACAAAATTTGACCAACAAAACTAATGCTCATTGAATAAGATTATTACATTGCACAATGTTCATTTCGAAAATTAAAATTTCAGACCCCTCCCGAATTTTTTTCTGGATCCGCCCCTGCACATACACTTCAAACAAGAAGTACTATTATGTGCATACAGACTACAGGTTACTGGGTTTTGGAACAGTAACCGTGTTGATCTTGCAACCAGTCATGCGCGATTGTGGTCACAAATGGTTACATGGGGTGAAGATATTCTTGCTCCCAGTGATATTTCACTGACATGTAATTTTCCTTATAGGACATTCTATGTGAAGATTCCCTCTCGAGAGGAGTGCTTGTCTGGCAATATGGAAAGACAACAGCAAACGCAAGTGGTCTGTTACACTGACGGTTCTCTGATGGAGAGACGTGCTGGTGCTGGTATCTACTGTCGTGAAGTGAGATTGGAACAATCTCACTCACTAGGCAGATACTGTACTGTATTCCAAGCAGAAATCTTTTCGATTACGTGCGGGGTACAATCGGCCCTTCAACTGAGTTTGTCCGGCAAAGTTATAAACTTCTGCTCCGATAGTCTGTAGCATGTTCACCTTTTGCTGATATCTGATCATTTCTCGCATTCCAGCAGCGCTGGTACAAGCAGTCGCCGGATATACTACCAAAATGTACGTGGATTGAGGACCAAAATAGATACATTTTTTCTGGCTGTTACGGAAGCTGTTTGAATGACCAATTATATTCCATAAATACGCCGTTTTTAGTAATGATCGATACCCTTGAACATCTGTTTGACTCGCAGCGGGGTCGTTTTGATAGCAGAACGCTAAAACTAATCGCTTGTATTGATCCCGCAACCATCTCCAATACGCTCGAGCTGTTGTGGGTCGTTGTTTTTATACCGCAAAACGCACTCATTATCGGCGTTATATATTTGCCCCCGATCGTAGATTTGACGCAGTGAGTATCAATGAACACGTTGAACCATTGGGTTCGATAGCATCACGATTTGACTCCCATACTCCTGCTATTCTATTTGGTGACTATGATTAGTCAAATCTTCAGTGGCGTATCCTGCCACTACAGCATCGTCACTGTTACCGTTTGGGATGCTTTCCCCTAGGATCTGATTCCGAGCGAACGATAGGTGGTAAGCAAATTATTTGCATGTATTGTAAAGTACTGTTCGCCTTGATCTGTTGTGAGAAATTGTGAATCTAAATTGTAAGCAATATTGTATGCAACCATTAAATTAAGCTTGAGAAAAGAAAATATTGATTCCACTCCCTTTACCAACTGTTAATTTAAATAATTAATTAAAAATAAATGTAACGCGCATATCACATGACACACGACACATACAAAGCTATTGAAACGGGAGGAATTGGATATGAAATAACGGATGGAATTAGGAAATGTGGGACGAAGAAGGCGGAAAATGAGGTAAGAAGGGTTAAAGTTTTAGTCACTAGTGATACGTTTCTAAACTAGCAACTGAAGGCTCAGTGGAGAAGATTTTATTGGAGAATATAGTTACAATCGAGTCAGGTAACCTAATTGGGAACAACATTCTAGTGGCATCCAAAAACTCTGATACCTTCCCCATTGTTAACCTCAGGACCCATTACGTTTCGGCTGGAAGTTTGTGTGACCAAGTCCCACCGATAACCCCGTAAATACCCTACATGGGGATCATAGTTCGTGTCACCACGAGGCAACAAAGTTCGTGAATAAAAACCTCGGCCACGACCACCTTTCTGCCGGGATTCGTCGGCCACGTGGAAAAGCTCGACGAGAAGGCCGCCATTCTGCCTCCTACATCCCAGCAGGTGGAATAACAAGATATGAGACGGTCATCGTCGGCTCATAGCACATAGTTTTGCTAAGCGTCATGTTTCGGTTGTGAATGAGGCGAAAAAGCAAATATTTCAAGAAGGTAATTTTATTTTAATATTCGGATTTTGAGAATAGTTCTAAATAAATATGTCTGTATAAAATTTAGAATAGGACGAAAGTAACAATGAGAACCTCTGTTTTTTTACTTTCTTTATCGATTACTATGACGTCACTATAACACTTTGCACTAATTTATTTATTTATTTACGACCGAATACTGCACAGAAGAGAAAGACCTGAAAAAGAATCACTCATTGTTACTTACGTCCTATTCTAAATTTTCTCCATACGTGTACAACAAATAAAGAATATAACTTACTTTGCACACCTGTTTTAGCCAAATATATAATGTCATCATCCCATATGCTTGGTTCAAAACCAAGAGGTGCGAAAAAATGTTACAATAGGCTCTACTCCCATAATAAGCACGTTATCCTATCACAGTTTCCTTTTTAATTTGTCCAATTGGCGACGACAAAAAACTCGTATGTATCGTTCAACAGTCGTAACCTATTTGCTTCAGAAAGACATTTTCCATGGGAAGGGGTTGATTTCAGCATCGAGGTAACAGCAACATAACATACAGGAGGAGAGGGCAACGTTGAAAGAGAAGAGAAGAACACAGTCTCTACGCATCGCTCGATCGAGATAGAAGTGTTTTGTCTTCGGTCTGTTGGAAAAAGAACAGTGCAGTAATCCGCGTTCAAGGTTATTTTGCCATTCTCTGCCTCTTCGAGGTTTGGACTTTTATTTTCTTTTGTGCGTGTGTTAACCGTTAGGCCACATTCCTCAACCTTTTGTTCGTAAAGCGAGGATTGAACAATAACCAGCTATTTAAGCTGGACTGGTGCGTCGTGGGAAACGAGTATACAGATAAGTGAAATCTACCTTTTTGATACATTTACGGCTTTTTCCCGTCTGCGCGGGTGCTGACCCCGTGCGTTGACGGTGTCGATGGCTTCCTCCCCGGATGGCCAAATGGAGATCGAGTCGACTCCTAAGGCTCTCCCCCGACCCAAACAATATCCAGAGCTCTCGACCGGTCCCTTTGTGGTCTTCTTTCGGCCCAAAACAAAATCGCTGAATCTATTACAGATTTCAAAAGACCTAACGGAACGGTTCTCGGCTGTGATCGAAATAAAAAAGGTCCGCTCAGACAGGCTGAGGGTCGTGCTGACTAACTCAAAGCAGGCAAACGATATTGCTTGCTGCGAGCACTTTACGAAGGACTATCACGTGTATATTCCAGCTGTGAAAGTACAGTCTGAAGGCGTTGTCACCGATGACAGTTTGACATGCGAGGATCTGCTGCAGTACGGGGTTGGCCGTTTCAGAGACCGCTTACTTCAGCCAGTGAAAATACTCGAGTGCAAGCGTTTGCACTCAGTAGTAGTTGCGGGGGATGGTTCAAAAACGTACCCCCAATCAAACTCTTATCGGTTGACCTTCGCTGGTACCGCTTTGCCAAATTACGTCCTCTTGCACAAGGTTCGTCTGCCTGTGCGTCTGTTTGTGCCGCGGGTCATGAATTGCACAAAGTGTAAACAATTGGGTCACACAGCCACCCATTGTAGCAATAAGGCCCGCTGTGGAAAATGCGGGGAGAATCATCTAGATGATTCGTGCAGTAAGAATGCTGAGAAGTGTCCTTACTGTGCAGAGAATCTGCATGATATCTCGGCATGTCCCGCGTACAAACTACGCGGAGATAAACTAAAACGTTCCCTTGCTGGACGATCCGAACGTTCTTTTGCAGAAATGCTAAAGAAAGCTACACCACCAACCTCAACAAACATCTATGCTCACTTGCCTCCTAACGAGGGCGAGGCTGATGACCCACAAGAGGGAACATCTACTAGGGCGCCTAGAAGTTATAGGAAGAGGAGGAACATTTCCTCTCCTAAAGTTCGTTGTAAAGGCCAGAAGGTATCCCTTGACGGGACTCAGAAAGTCACATCTATTGGAAGTGTTGCAACCAAACCGAAGCAATTAGCTCCTGGTCTCGGAGGATTAAACTCAGAGAAGGAGTTCCCAGCACTTCCCGGAACATTAAAAATCCCAAGTGTTCCTCTGTTTCAGTTCGAGAATAATCGCGGCACTGGAATTATCAAACTCTCGGACATTGTGGACTGGATAATAAAAACTTTCAATATAACTGATCCTATTAAAAGTCTGTTGTTAGCTTTTCTCCCTACAGTAAGAACATTTTTGAAGCAGTTGACTGCTAAATGGCCCCTCCTTTCAGCGATTGTATCCTTCGATGGCTAACTCATCGAACGAGGTCACGGATTTGATCACTGTTCTACAGTGGAATTGCAGAAGTATCATCCCGAAAATCGATTCCTTCAAAATTTTAATAAATAATTTGAGTTGCGATGCATTTGCATTATGTGAAACTTGGTTAACTTCCGACATAGATCTCAACTTCCACGACTTTAATATTATTCGCCTGGATCGAGACACCCCCTATGGAGGAGTGCTTTTGGGGATCAAAAAGCGCTATTCCTTCTACAGAATTAACCTTCCCTCGATAACAGGTATTGAAGTTGTCGCTTGTCAAGTAACAATCAAAGGCAAAGATCTTTGCATAGCTTCCATATATATTCCCCCCAACACCGCGATTGGGCATCGCCGGCTACATGACATCATACAATCCCTGCCTGCACCGCGACTAGTTTTAGGCGACTTTAACTCTCACGGTACAGCATGGGGTTGCCTCTATGATGATAACCGTTCCTCTTTAATTCACAATATTTGCGACAACTTCAACATGACAATTCTAAACACGGGTGAAATGACACGGATTCCTCCCCCACCAGCGCGCCCAAGCGCATTAGATTTATCCCTTTGCTCGACCTCGCTAAAGTTAGAATGCGCGTGGAAGGTAATCCCTGATCCCCACGGTAGCGACCATCTGCCGATCGTAGTCTCAATCAATAACGGCTCAAGGCCATTGGAAACAATCAATATTTCGTATGACCTCACACGAAATATCGATTGGAAGAGCTATGCTGCCGCGATATCCGACAACATCGAATCTACTCAAGAACTTCCTCCGGAGGAAGAGTACAGCTTTTTGGCTGGCTTGATTCTCGACAGCGCGAATCAAGCTCAGACTAAGCCAGTACCCGGCGCGAACATACAAAAACGTTCTCCCAATCCCTGGTGGGATAAAGAGTGCTCAGATGTGTACGCAGAGAAGGCCGCCGCGTTTAAGACCTTCCGGAACGACGGGTTACCCGCTAGTTTTCGACAGTACGCGACGTTAGACAAGCGAATGAAGAGTTTGATGAAAGCCAAAAAACGCGGTTATTGGCGCCGGTTCGTCGACGGATTAACGAGAGAAACATCGATGAGCACTCTTTGGGGAACAGCCCGACGTATGCGAAATCGAAACAGTACTAATGAGAGCGTGGAATATTCAAACCGTTGGATATTCGATTTCGCCAAGAAGGTTTGTCCGGATTCCGCCCCGGCACAGAAGATCTACCGTACCGCGTCCCCTCACGATAACGCGAACGAAACACCTTTTTCGATGGTGGAGTTCTCACTTGCTCTCTTGTCGTGTAACAATAAAGCTCCAGGGCCAGACAGAATCAAATTCAACTTGTTGAAGAATCTGCCAGACTCTGCCAAGAGACGCTTGTTGAACTTATTTAATAAGTTTCTTGAGGCTAACATTGTCCCACACGATTGGAGGCAAGTGAAGGTCATCGCCATCCAAAAACCAGGAAAACCAGCCTCCGACCACAATTCGTATCGACCGATCGCAATGCTATCTTGTATCCGGAAGTTGTTCGAGAAAATGATCCTATCCCGCCTCGACAATTGGGTCGAAGCAAATGGCTTACTGTCAGATACACAGTTTGGCTTTCGCAAAGGCAAAGGGACGAACGATTGTCTTGCGTTGCTCTCAACCGAAATTCAAATGGCCTATGCTAGTAAAGAGCAGATGGCATCAGTGTTCCTAGATATAAAGGGGGCTTTTGATTCAGTTTCTATCAACATTCTTTCAGAGAAGCTGCACCAGCATGGTCTTTCAGCGACTTTAAACAACTTTTTACTAAACTTGTTGTCGGAAAAGCACATGCATTTTTCGCATGGTGACTTATCGACATCACGATTTAGCTACATGGGCCTTCCCCAGGGCTCATGTCTAAGCCCCCTGTTATACAATTTCTACGTCAACGACATTGATGAATGTCTTGACAATTCCTGCACGTTAAGACAACTTGCAGACGATGGCGTGGTGTCTGTTACGGGACCCAAAGCTGTCGATCTACAAGGACCATTACAGAATACCCTGGACAATTTGTCTGCTTGGGCTATTAAGCTGCGTATCGAATTCTCCACGGAGAAAACTGAGCTAGTTGTATTTTCAAGGAAGCGTGAACCAGCACAACTACAGCTTCTATTAATGGGTCAAACTATCGCTCAGGTCTTCACAGTAAAATATCTAGGGGTCTGGTTCGACTCGAAAGGTACTTGGGGATGCCATATTCGGTATCTGAAACAGAAATGCCAACAAAGGATCAACTTTCTTCGCACAATAACCGGAACATGGTGGGGTGCCCACCCAGGAGACCTAATTAGGTTGTATCAAACAACGATACTGTCGGTAATGGAATACGGATGCTTCTGCTTTCGCTCCGCCGCGAACATACATTTCATCAAACTCGAAAGAATTCAGTATCGTTGTTTGCGTATCGCCTTAGGGTGCATGCAGTCGACCCATACGATGAGTCTCGAAGTCCTGTCGGGCGTTCTCCCGCTGAAAAATCGATTTTGGGAACTCTCATATCGATTGCTCATTCGATGCGATATCTTGAACCCGTTGGTGATTGAAAATTTCGAAAGGCTTGTTGAGCTCAATTCTCAGACCCGTTTTATGTCCCTGTACTTTGACTACATGGCGCAAAATATTAATCCTTCTTCTTACAATCCCAACCGTGTGCATTTCATAAATACTTCTGAATCTACTGTTTTCTTCGACACATCCATGAAAGATGAGATTATTGGAATTCCGGACCATATACGCCCACAAGTGGTTCCAAATATTTTTTATAATAAATTCCGAGAAGTCGACTGTTCTAAGATGTTTTATACTGACGGATCAAACCTCGAAGGGTCCACTGGCTTCGGTATTTTCAATCAAAAGTTCACCGCCTCCTACAAACTCAGTGACCCTGCTTCAGTTTACGCCGCAGAACTAGCTGCCATTCAGTATACCCTTGGAGTCATTGAAACATTACCCGCAGACCATTACTTCATCGTCTCGGATAGTCTGAGTTCTATTGACGCTATTCGCTCGATGAAACATGGAAAGCATTCCTCGTATTTTTTGGGGAAAATACGGGAGCTACTGAGTGCTTTATCTGACAAATCTTTCCAGATTACCTTGGTGTGGGTCCCTTCTCATTGCTCCATTCCGGGCAATGAGAAGGCGGACTCCTTAGCTAAGGTGGGTGCCATTGAAGGTGACGTTTTTGAAAGACCAATTTGCTTCCACGAATTTTTCAGTATTACTCATCAGAGAACCCTCGAAAGTTGGCAAACCTCGTGGAGCAATGGGGAGCTAGGAAGGTGGCTACATTCGATAGTCCCTAAGGTATCGACGAAACCTTGGTTCAAGGGGATGGATGTGGGTCGTGACTTCATTCGTGTGATGTCCCGACTCATGGCGAACCATTACACGCTGGATGCACATCTCCGACGTATTGGGCTCGTGGAGAGTGGTATCTGCGCTTGTGGCGACGGTTATCACGATATAGAGCACATAGTCTGGGCGTGCACCGAGTACAGTTCCGCCAGGTCTCGGCTTATGGACACCCTCCGGGCCCGAGGAAGATCACCCAACGTCCCGGTTCGAGATGTGTTGGCAAGCCGCGATGTCCTCTATATGTCCCTTATATACACCTTCATAAAAACCATCAATAACTTTAACTGCCCCTTTTTCCTTATCATTCTCAGAAGCGCTCTCTTCCACCTGTACCATACACCCACGATGGTTTGATGCGACTCCAAGGCGACACAAAACATCCCTGTCGAATGAGCCAACAAACACGGGACCTAAAGCACGAACATCACACGCACAACTCGAAATGTAGCCGATCAACATCTGAGCCGCACTACGAAATCGTCTGGAGAAACCCCTGCCATCTCGAGAACGACCACCCGGCGTCCCAGTACATGATTCTTCCTGATGAAGACCACCCTGATTCTGTAATCCATCCGTTGATCTCCCGAAGTCTGAAACTGAAATAATGTTCTCCCCCTGCCATGTTTGTCCACCCTACTTCCCCTGACTCTTATACACAGAAGTAACACCCCTTCTCCCCCCCCCCAAATATCTTCATGAAGCATTTAGCTCTTCTTGCCTTTTCTAGTTTTAACTATTATATTATATGATCTCGTTGAAAATGCCCAACTCTACTACCACATAAAATAACTCTAATTAATGTCTCCGAATCTTTACAAAATTTAATCACGCCCTCTAATTATTTCTACTTTTAAGATAGTCGTAAAAATTTTCCCCCTTAGTTAAACATTATTTGCTCCAATAAACTCATTGCTAAAAATGTCAAACCATATTGCCATAAAAACTAAATGACCCCTCTAATCTTACGAAAATTATACTACCCCCTTGTGTATATGTATAGCTATAAATTAGCCTTAGTTTAATTTCAAAAATCAATATGTAAGCCCCTAGTTTTAAGTAATTTAAAATGTAAAACAAAACAAAATTGGCACCTTTAAGCTAACGCAAACCTGCCTTATCAAATGAACGAATTGAAAAAAAAAGAGAAGAACACCAAGCTTGCAGTTTGTGACAAATCGTCAACGGTCATGACAGCTTTGGGCCGCCAAGTCAGCACGCAGCGGGACGTCAGGTGGTACTTGTCGGATTCTCCAGATGGGTCAAAACTTCGGGTCGTTTTCGGATCCAATTTTGTTTTATGCAAACAGATTGGTGAGTGAAGGCGATCACACAGTAGCGCTCTGGTGCGAGTTGGCGCCACAAAAGCAGTACAGTGGACTTCTAAAATTGAGAAAAAAAAACAAAGAAGGGATCACAAGCACAGATGCCACTACCTACGAACTCAATACGCCGAAGATGTGCAATGTGCACCCAGCGTGTAATGGTTTGCCATGAGTCGGGACATCATACGAATGAAGTCATATCCCACATTTATCCCCTTGAACCAAGGTTTCGTCGATTCCTTGCTAGTTCATCGTTGCTCCAAGGAGGTTACCAACTTTCGAGTGCTCTCAGATGAGTAATACTGAAAAATTCGTTGAAGCAAATTGGTATTTCAGTTCGGTTCTAACCATTGTCGTGATGGGTCGATCATAGCTTAAGCTCCGTAAATTTCACACAAGTGATCGCATCCAAGCTCGCACGCCGCCTCCCGGCAAACTAAAAGCCCGGACTTTGCCTCCCGACAAGCAAAAATACGTGATTTTTTCCTGCGTGTGACTAGAGATGTTAACCCATTATAAGGCCCAGAGTTTGGGGCTATTAATGGATGTTATATTAATAGAAACACGGGTTTTTCACATAATTTAAAATATATTTCCATTTATTTCGTAATAAAATAATGTTTTGAAAATATACTTGGTACCGCCCGTACTGCCATTAGAAAACTTCAGCCTTCGTAATGTTTGATGTATTTCCAACGAGATTAGTGGAAATATAAAGATAAATCGAGCTGGATCGAAAATTCAGAAAGAAATTAAGGTGAGTTACTGGTTATTACCTGATTAACAGTAAATCACCCCAATTCAATTATTCTTTTAATTTTTTTTTATTTGCGATTTTTACCACTCATAAACCAAATTTTCGGATTAAAAATAGTTGAATCATCAACTTATAAGGTCTAGAGTATTTTTTTTCAAAATATTTTTTTCAAAAAACGCTTCACCATTCTGACACTTTTCACAGTATCTCAATAAAAAGTAATAAGAAGAGTTGCCAGACTGCTAACAAGAAGATTTCATAAGATTGGAACACTTCTCGCTTCATATTTCTGTGTTATGAACGAAACGAAAAGGTGACAATATAGCTGCCACTGCCTTATAAAGGGTTAAGTGTAATTAAGGATTTTGTACTGCAAGAGTGTGTTTAATTCAAAACGGAGTACTGAAACGACGCCGATCAGGCACCATTTTTGCCAAGGGACGCTAGCGGTGTTGCAACAAAGGCAACTTTAGAAACCACACCAAAAGAGGTAAGCGATGGCGATAGACCCTCCCCCCCATCCCAGGGAGACCCTCCGATTTCTAAATAACGGCGACGAAATCGACCAACAAACACTGGTCCTACGGGCCGTAAGGGACGAACAAAGGAATTGCCCCAGTTTACCGGAAAACCCATTTGAGATTTTTCTGTTCATCAAGAATACCATTGGTGAAGACCCGAATAAGACAATCAAGGCCACCAAAGAGTGTTACCGTTGTGGCACAACTCTCATGGTAACCGTATTTGAATTGACCGTTATTTTGTATTATTGTTACTTGTTTGTTTAGAGTTTAAGGAATGGTATTTAAAAAAAGTGTAAATAAATATGTTGAATAGACAAACACGTTAAAAAGAGCTTAGCCTAGGTTAAAAATAATAAATAATTAATAGATACACTCCAAGACAGATTAAAATTAGCGATTTCAAGAACAAAATTTGTTATATCCTACACATCACACTGCACACTACTCTGATGCTGCTACCAAAAGAGAATATTATTGTCGCGAGGACAAGATAGAAAAGAAAGGGAACTTAAAAGGGAGAGGAGAGGAAAAGAGGAAAAGGGATTCAGCTACTGGGTCGGGAAAAACTACACGGTCTTTCCCACTTTACACGTCGAGTGATCGACACGAATTTATAAAAGTAAAAATCTAAAATTTGGTGAATTGTAGTGAGGAAAATTATATATATTGGAAGATTTGTGCTACGTCGAATCTGGTATGATTTGTAGGCTTCGCTGTCTAGTAGTAAAATTCCGCGAACTTAAGACCACAATGTAGACCCATCTAATTGTTCCCTTCCCGCCATTCAACACCTTTGTCCTCAGGACCCGCAATTCTTACCTGCAACAACGTGCGCATGAGTTAAACGCAGTTGCCTCAGATACCGTCGCTACCATCCTACCGGATTTCGTCGGCATTCGTATCTACCCCGTCGCTAGCAGCAAAATTCGAGAGGTAATCGAGTCCATCTCCGAAGCGCCATCCACGTGACTAACCCGCTACAGTACCGTGATCGGTACCGTCTTCGTCAGTATAAAATCCCGGCATCCCGCCGTTCTTAAGTCACCCCGGAAAAGGAGGATTCCGCTCGACATCACCAACCGAACAGCCCAGCTGGCTGGTAGTAACCTTTGCGGTGTCAACGATACCCACTCACACGTGGGCAGCTCTAGCATCACCATCCGTCGACAGCATCGGCAACCACCTTCATACAGACAGCATCATTGGCAGAAACCGTGGCTGCACAAGCATCAACCGCAAACACGTTGGCAGCGACAGCATCGCCCGCCGAATCGCCAGTATCAGCATCCCGTCACCCGCCGGCCGGCAAATCACACACAACATACACCCATTGTAAGTTAGTTTATTTAATAAAAATCTGTCTAATTAACTTCGTTCGCATTAATTGATCTCTTGATCGGTTCGTCCCTGTAAAAGCCGACCCTGAGAGCGAGCACGCTACTCACGGCCGAGCTAGCCACCCTAAAAGAGGCTGTTGTAGAGCCCACCCTCACTAGATCCCCGTGGCTTTGACCAGGGATCGAGGTCGTTAAGCGGCACCCATCTAGTGTCGTCTAAAAGTAACAAGAGGAGCGTGGATCGTACGTGCTATGGACGTCATCTAAAAGGATCTACGAGGAACTAACCCGTATCACCCAGCTCGCTAACGGCACCAAAGTGGAAATTGTCGATTACCCACACCTTAACAAAACCCATGGATAAGTTTTTGATATCAACACTAAGAATATAGAAGTTCGCCGCATAATCAAGAAGATCAACGGCACTCCAACGAATACACTACTCTTGTTGCTAGCATTCTCCGGTTTCCATCTTCCAGATTTTATATACATGGGAATGATAAGATAAGAAAGTACTACCCCTCTTCGATGCAATGTTATCGGTGCGGCAGTTACGGACATGGCAGCAAAAACTTCAAACAGCAAGAGACTTGCCTGAACTGCAGCCAGGTATACGAAATATCACGAGAAATGCGTCAATTGCGAGGGGAGACACTCAGCCAGGGAATATGGATGCCCCATTTTCGAAAAGGAGAAGGATATCGTCAGAATCAAAACGGACAGAGGGATATCCTTCCGCGAAGCACGAGCTCTAGTCAGTCCCAAAGTTGCCACCCGAACATACGCTGAGGCGGTGGGAGCACGCCTTAACCCGCAAATTGACACCAAGGACCGAACCATCAAGCTGCTTCGCGACTAGATTGCCCAGCTTAAGGGCCAACTTCAGAAAAAGCCAGAAGAAAAAGACGCCATAGCCAAACTGAAAGAACAACTTCTGGATGAAAAGATCCAAAATAAAGACCTTCGCAGCGAAATGGTCCAACTTCGCGAGGCCTTTCGTGACCTCCAAACACAAATGCTACGAGAAAACCTCGGAACCGACACCAGCACACAACTAAAAGCTGCACAACAGTACACCAAACCTGCCACCCCACGAACGACCACTAGAGATCTGAACGCTTGCAACCAAAGCCGGCAAAGCCGCGCCAAAAGCCGCAAAACCCGGGAACAGCAGCAAATGGATAAACCCAGAAGCCCGCTCAGCCGAGTTAACGACGAACGCACACCAGACACTGCAACCGGAATCGGAACAGTTACCGGATTGCCCATTACCACCAAACCACAACACACAACGAAAAAATCTAGTAGACTCATCAGCCCGGAGTCAGCTATCGACATCTCCGAATGAACAGCTATATAAGCTCACCAAACCTACAAAAGCGAGAAAACATGAAGAATAAACCTACATCAAGACCAGCCACACTGACAGGTGAAGTACCGGCCCCCGCCGACGAGCCTCCGGCGGCGGAGGTCGTTCGTGTTACGTGAATTAGATACACGGTAGAGAACATCCTTGACAACTGTCATTTCGACTGCTACTATGGATTAGCTGTATTAGATACGGAGTCATTTATGTTTTCGCGTGTTGTTCTACGAAAACGCATTGTCTTTCATTGTCATGTTTTGTGTTCGTTTGTCGATATTTTTGCTTTTAAAAAAGCGGACTTCGCATGAAACATACGCTTGGCGGCACGATAGGTCACTACTATATTGTTAATCTGAATTATTTTGACAGGAAAATTGTAGATTATTTCGTGCGAAAAACGCCAAAACGAAGTGAAGGGGACATAAAGAACGCAATTACAACTGTTCAAGATGGTGCCAGTATTCGTTCAGCCTCTAAACAATTCAAAATTCCGTTCGAAACATTACGTGCTTGTGTGAAAGGACAGTGCTCGTCAGCAATGAAATCGCGTCGGATATTTTGGGTGAGTTAGCAATATAATAATTTAAGGTGTTGTTTAAGTAGATAATCGAAAAAACATGGATCGAAATAGAGAAGGAAAAGGAATCCAAAAAAGCTCCGAAGCGCAAACGTGGGCGTCCCGCAGCTAAGCAACCACGTGAGCTGCAATGCACAACTTCCATTCCACATTCTGGCGACGACGAGAACACCGAAGAAGTCATTCACAAGTACAATACCAGACGCAGCTGCTTAAAAACACGGGTTTTCAACATTTCCTTCTGTGGTTTCATGATTTTTCACATAATGACGTGAATGGCTTATTTGTGTTATTAATTTTTAAATAATCTGCAGTCCAACCTATCCAACAAGTGCTCATTTGTCAAAATCAGTGCAAAAACACCATCGCACGAGCTCGCCAAAAACTGACCTACTTGACTCTACCCTACTCTACATATTCGTGGAACCTCTATTTTAAAACAATAATTTTGACAGGTGAATCCAGTGGCGTAGCCAGAAATTTTGTTTGAAGAGAGGGCGGCGAATGAAAATCGTCGATTTTTCGAAGATGCTTGAATTTAATGTAAGTTTGATAAGTTAGTGAAAGTTCAGAAACAAAATTAGTCTAACGGATGCTTTTTAAAATTTCTTTCAAAATATGTCAATGAAGTCAAAGAATGCAAATATAAAGTGTACTTTTAAAGTGGAATAAATATTCAAAAACTCAAGATCATAAAATTTTGAAACCATCAACTTTGAAGGTTTAACAACCTAGAAGAAGCTTTTCTACACAAAAAGCTTCTTTTGGTATAATAATGTTGGTGATTAAATCTCCTAGAAGTAATTACAGGGTTGTTATGGAAGACGACGAAATAAAAACGCGCCAAGTCCGCTCGAGATTTTGCACGGTTCACAAACAAAATAAATATAATATGAAATGGCTTTTATTTGAAAAATTTTAGGAAACTTCTCATGTACTGTCCACCTGAAGCTTCTATTAATAGGCTAAACCAATCATGCCATGTTACTTGTAAATATTCCTAGTTTTCAGAGTCATTTTGAAATATTGCAAGCCAAAATATTTTCAAAAAAATGTAATGTCATTTGGATCAAATTTGATAACCGTTTGCTTTTGATTTGTTGTTATTGAGAATGTAAATCACATTTGTGCTAAACAACAATTCGTTATAATGCAGAATAATGCTGATAACCAGAGCTAATATGCGCAACAATATATGGGCGATGAAAATTCTGATTATATTCTTCTTATTGCACCGTCTGACCGTGTCTAACTTGCTTCTCATTCGACTAGCGAAAGATGAATGAAACATTTAGCACAAAAATGCATGCGAGATTTATATAACTTCCCAATATTTGATTAAGCCTCTTAGGTGGACAATAGTGACGGTTCTGCCTGAAATAGATTATCAAATTTCGGTATAGCCGCGTACTTTCGAAAAGTTTTGCGTTATTCAAAGAGTTCATAGATTTTTAGCAAAAGCTTATGGAAATAGCAGCCATTGCTAATATTGAATCAATATATGCATAGGGTAAAAAGCTTAAAAATTTATTCATTAAACCCATTAAACCCAAAAAAAATAAAATATCATGAAACACTAAATACGCGTCAATTCCTTACACACGCTTTCGTGGCAAGCAACTACAATTTTGATAATAATACTGGTATACTGCCGTGATCCGCATAACAGTCCCATTCGCTATGAGTTTCCTATACAGGTGGGACTGTTATGCGTATCACGGCAGTATAATAGTGGTACGCGTATTATAAATAGGAGGAGCTTGCCAACTGGAGAATAGCCTCAGAATGTACCACTAGGTCTCTGTCATTCTTAAATGGGTCATTGGGAATCGGTTGAGCTAACACCTACTACATCCTGAAATTAAGTTATTTGTATGGGGTGATTGGACTATATGCAGAAAACTTTGTTCGCAATACCGTTGCCGGCCAGTGGGATTTAGAGGGTTACACACATTCTAAGACCCCTGAGTCGATTCCTAGTCCCACCTGGAGTACTTTCACCAAATTCGAAGCAAATCGAACAAGTGTATCTACCGGACCAACATTGCTGAAGTTTATATGGGATTTTTCGTCAATTTACATGGACAAAACCCACTAGCTCGCATTTTCACCGCTAGGTGGCACTGCATGCATCGTATTATGACTGTTAGTGAAAATAAGAAAGATAATATAATTGTCTACAACTTTGTCGAAGACTGCAAGTCTATGTTAAAAGAAGTTATTAAACTTTTAACGAAGTGATGTCTGAATCAGTTTTAAATGGGGTCTGGCAGTGCATGGTTGTGTACCATTAATCGATTCCCACGAACTATACATTTTTGTGAAATAATCGTTAGGTTTAGCTCAATAGTATGTTTAGAAGAATTATAGTACATAATAAAAGCTACGTTTTGGTTAGAAAATTTTAGTTCCACATAGAGGGCGCCAACACTAACTTTTTAACTGAAAGAGATAGGAATTAGGTGTCTTCCGCAAAGTTGTATAACAGGCATTTCGCAATAATTCTTCTGAACATCTCGATATTCTATCTCTCTTCTATCGAAGTTCACGTGGACATTGGGGGAGGGGATAGGGGTACATGAAATGTCTAACCTTTCCACGTAACGGGTGGAAGGGGGAAAAAACGAAGGTTTTTTGGTCCACGTGGTATATGAATTCCCCCTTATAAGATCACACTGCAATAATCAAGAAGGCATTATCATTATTACTAATGACCTACTGAAATTTTGTTCCGGATTGTTTAAACAAATACTGAAAGGCATAACACGATAAAACATATACAATTTTCACTAATGCATGTCGTTTCGCACTCGAGAAACAGGAAACAACTGCCTAACATAATCCAAACAATTGAACGAACCTCGGGCGTTTGCTCGTTCCGTCAATTTGATCTACACCGGTACAAGACATACACCGGCATTGGTACTTAGTATGAAAATGGCTCCCGGTGCCGTCGTAATTGGAGTGTGTTCCTCTGAGGCGCAAAATGTATGTAACTTACCTGGTTATGAGAACAAGTACATGCTTGGATAAGGTAATTACTATTCAAAGCTGCGCTAACAAAGTGACGACGACGGAAGGAGCGAGCTGTCGAGGTACGAGCACTCGCTCGAAATGATGATGAGCACAATTTGCGTGGGTCCGCCACACCTCGTAACATCCAAGCAGGCCAACTTCACAATTTTCCACATAATTTTATTACACTAGCACACACACAAGAGCTAGTGTAATCATATCTTTTTCCCACCGTTGCCGTTGTCGTCGCCGTTATCATCGTCGCGAGGACTCCCCGCTTCGCGTTAGGAAATTATTTCATCTAATTTATTTATTCCATTCACGATTTAGGGTACGGATCCTGAACGGCACTGCCATTGCCACCCACTGAGCTGAGATGAGTGAAATGTAGGTAGGTAATTCATCATCGTGTTTGAGTTCGCGCGTTATCCACCCATATCATGATTTATTATCGAAAGCCTTTTTAACCTGACGACGAGTATGAGGCCAAGTGCAATTACTATGGCCTTTCCGTTTGTGGAATAGTCTCGGAATTACGGAATTTATCATTTTGTTGAATTTGTTTTTTCAAAACCATGTAGCCACTGTAGTCATTGTGAGGTGTTGTAAAGTTAAAATAAATACATTTAAGGGATTATATTGCTTTGCAATTGGTAACATTCAGTATTTTGTACAGCGTATTGTTCGAACAATTTACGATTCCATTAAAATATAGTAAAAAATTGTTTTAAATTGAATATGAAAAATATAAGAGGCGATAATCGGCGGCTGCTGAAATTTTGTTCTTGACTGACTAGTCAAGACATACTGCGATCCAATCCTTCGAACTTGCTTCATTCGTATTTTGTTCGGCAAGAATGCTAGCTTCACCACTCATGGCCACCTGCGTTAGGTAGTCATCAGACGCCCATCTAAGCTATAGCTTTTGAGAAACCATTTTTTTCCTACGGAAAAATCAGTTGATACAATATCGCACAATACGCGAGCATGACATGGTGAAAAAAAAATGCTGCACTCCATACATTACATCCCTCTATACGTGCCGTCGCTGCTGATTACTATGAAAGGAAAGTTTAAACAAAAGCGAAAAGGCACGTTCACATGCATTGAAAATTTCATGTTCCCCGACAGGAAAAAAGGCAGTGGAAAATCACTTGTTTAAAATATACGAACAAAACACCCGCCGGCTGATATGTTATGTGACATTTTACTGGCGGGTGGTCTTTTGTTCTTGAGAAATTCGTAACATTTTATTAATTCCACGCATGTTCAGGGGTCGTTTAGTTTATGTTGTATTATGGAATTATCAGCTGTCGGAGTTGTTTCAGAGTTATTACATGTAAAAATTAAAAAAATAACTTTGCTTTATTTCTCGCTGTAGTGAATATTGATTAAAACCATTTTATGTAGAAGCGTTTAATGTTAGCTTGAAACACTTTTCTAATAAATTATCTAGAACTTCTACAAATTTGATTTATGAAGAATGGTCATTTTTGAACAAAATGATCGTATATTTTTTAAAGGTTTTTTTGTGAATGACAAATCGCATTCGAAAGTTTAAATAAACTGTATTTATCATTTATAAGCCCTCTAAAACATGACTACAATTTTTTTGGCAATTTTTGAAAAAAAAAAATCCTTAGAAAACAAATGCCAATATTTTTATTGTGACACCTTAAATATGTATTGGAAAGTACTGCTCAATACTAAAATTTTAGTGAAAAACACTTTTAATCCACCTAACAGTGTGATGAGACATTTCTTATAACTCATATCACTCTCTTCGGATATTATATCGATTGAAAATATTTAGAACTGGATGTTTCGCGATGTTTTTGATAACACATACTACATAGGATAGTGCTGTACGGCAAAATGTACTCGGTTTGACTACTGTTCTGGCAAGAGCTGTAGTGATGCGTCGCTGTAGCGGGCTGTACGGCTTGTGCAAATGTGAATATATCGAAAAAAATGTAGTTTATCGGTACCGTTGGCATCCCTGGGTATTACTATACATGAATCGTATTCTCTCTGTCGCTCTCTGTTTGAAGGGCTTAAAAGCACATGTGACCTTATCTCAGTTACTATTTTCAATTACGCATTAACATACTAGAACTGCCAAATTCTATTTCGTTGCTTAGAATATTCGGTTGTATTATTATCTTGTTCATCAAATGACGAAGAAGATAATTAACAGGACACTGATGACTTATGAGCATGTTAATAACAAAAAAAAATTAACTTTGAATGTCGGAATATATGGAATGAACTGTAATATTTCAAATGTTTATTAATTTCGCATAATAGTTAATTTTTCATGCTTCATAATACAAATAATTTATTGAAACGCTAGTCTATTTTACGCCACATTATTTCTAGGATCCTATCAGATCCCGCTATGATTTATATATGTACCAATTGGGTTATCTTGCTGAACATCAAAAAACTAAATTTAGCTGCTACTACCTGCTACTCTACAAACCATAGCCCCTTAAAGTTAGCCCAAAAAAACCAAAAAAACAGACGTACACCCTAAAAACGAAGAGATACCGGGTTGGTCTATTCCGCAGGTGTGTTTTGAAAGCATCTACAACTTTCTAGAACATCGAGAAACTGTAAAAAATTAAATAAAAAAGTTGCAATGAAAAAACACTTTTTAAGGGGGTATTCCGACATGTACTTCAATTTCACCCAATAACTTTTTTCGCTTAACAGATAGCCATTTCGCTACTTCAACAAAGTTTCATAAAATCATTTCGTCTACAAAGTTTCCATACATGACTATCAATTTTGGCAACAACTTGCAAGGTTATTTTTTTATCTGCGTATATACCCCCTTAAATTAAAATTTTCGAACATTATATTAAACTACTTAAAAAATAAAGAAACCTTTCCGAAGACATCAAAGTGCCATAACCAATAGGTTCGTCGCAAATATCAATGTCCGGCTTTTTTGATTACGTCTCACTGTGCGCCGCACAGTGGCGGGTCTTCAAACAAAAGTTGGACAAAACCTCAAATGTTACCTAATTTGGCTGAAAATCACAATTTAAGCTAATTTTGAGGTGCTGAGCTCATTTTTGATGTCAAAAGTCGTAAAATATTAAATGCATTTTTCCATACAGTGTCATTGAACCTTTCTTATAACTATGATCCCGTTTTCATGATAGATTTTCCATTACTGTTCACCAATGTCAGCAATATCATAAAAAATGAAGAATACTACTTTAAATCCATTGTATAACATATTGGTTTACTGTAGATTGTCTAACAATTTTAAACAAAACACCATGCGCCTCCATATCAGCAACAAAGCTTCAAAATCTCCTTAAAAAATTTTGCGCACCTAGGCGCAGAACGAGACCATGATATTCGAAAAGTAGAGGTTATTTCCCATAGAATGTATACTATGTGACCGTTCCGAAATGATTCCGAAATTTGTACAGAATACATTAGTAAAAAAAGTATTTTTGATCTGACCACCTCAAACATATTTAAACTTTTTAGTCATAGTTCCAAGCAAATTTACCAAATGTATTTTATTCACTAACCAAGTTCTTTCGTTCCTCTACACAATGAAACTAGTTGTGCTAAAATCGGACCAAAATCAAAAGTGCAACATGCATTTGAAGTGAACAGAGCAATGATGGTTTCGGGAATGAAAATCAATAAAAAGTCCGGACTTTGCCACGTTTAAACTCATGTTAAAAATCGTGTTCTTATCCAATGATCATAAAATTTTGAATATACATCATTCAATATATGAGAAATCTAGAAAAAATATAAAATATCAATATTTCAAAAATAAATTTTTGAGGTTTTGGCCAGCCTCCAGCCACTGTGCGCCGTCAAGAAAAGAAAACCTAAACCGAAAAGGTGAAATCAAAAAAGAATTGAAACACTAAAAAGTGCATTATATATTAATTGGCCTTTTTCCAAATAATGGGATTTTCACAAACATTTTAGAACTTTCTATAATAATGGTTCTCTAATTCGTAATTAATTTTTGTAGTAATGGTTCTCTAACTTGTTTAATTCTTTTAAATCTTTCAAGGTTTCGTTCCAATTTTCGACCAATTTTAAATATATGATAATCTCATTTTAATCATTTCTTCATTTAGCATTCTTTTTATTCATTTGCTCATTTTATCTATTTTATTCGATTCATTTTTTGGATTAGTTCTGATCAGTTTATTAATTTCATGCATTTTATTTATTTAACTTGTTTTATTCACTTTTTCATGTTATGCATTTTTTCATTTCCTTTATTTTATTAATCTGGATAATTTGTTTCGATCATTCATTTTTTTTGAGAGTTGTCTTACTGGTTAGGTTCTCGGAAGGGGTCCCCGTCAGAATCACATACTATAATTTGCAGACGAGACAGGCAATGTCGCCCACTAAAACACTGCATTAGGCCAATTGTAGCGGGCCGTGATTATGAATGTGATATCCATTGTACGGTTCAGGTATGTGCGGGCGTAGGGACTCGCGATCGCGTGTATCATCGCGAAGAGCTCGAGCATTTGTAGTTAACGTGTTCGATCGCGTGTGCGTTTGTATGTCGCGTGTGCTAACGTGGATGTAACTTAGCGTGTATAAATTCTATTTTATAACCGTATGTCTTTCGCATATTCGCGTTTGTTCTTGGATAATCGTGCGTGGAACGTGAATCTAATACTTTATTTTTGGTGTACGGCTAAGATGCTAAAAGAGAGTGAGATCTTCCATATCATTAGTCCTACTCCTAACTCCTAATAACTTAGGTCCTACTGAATGTATGGACCTAAGTTATTAGGACCGAGAGTAATGGTTTCAGGACGTGACCAATTCATGAGCGCGCGAAAACGGACGTTTGTAGGTTCGCGTTTGAGACAGCTTTTGAAACTTCGTAAGTGCTGAAACGTTCACCTTATTACCTGGGTGATATTAAGTTTGCGCGATCGCGAACGTAGTTGTGCGTTGTTAATCGCGAAGAGATTAAGCGTTCGTATGTTAACGTGTTTGTCACGTGTGTTCGCGTTCATGTGACTTCGCGTGTTCAAAACTGGATTTTGTAACCGTGTGGCCATTCCTATATACGCGTGTGTTCTTGGATGATCACGCGGACCTTCATTCTGATAGTTAGTTTTCGGTGTACAATTCTCATTCTGACAGGGAGTAAGTTGCCCCATATCACTAGAGTCCTCGGTCATGTCGCCATGTAACGTGGTGTCCAGTGGATATGAGAGCTTTCTTTTTTTAATTGATCCAATTGAAGGCATGGACCCAGTCTGCTGATATCGAGGATAGAAACATCCGGAAGTGACCGATTCATGATTGTGTGACCGCGGGAGTTTTTAGGTTCACGCTTGGGACCACGTTTGATAATTAATAGGAGCTGAGACATTCACTTTATCACCGGGATGTTATGTTTACGAGATCGCGGGTGTAGGTGCCGTGGATGGTCGCGAAGGGCTCAAGCATTTGTATATTAACGTGTTTGTCACGTGTATGTGACTTCGCGTGTATAGTTTCGATTTTATAATGATGTAATGTGTATGTAATGTGCACGCGAACCGTGAGTCTGATGCTGAATTTTTAGTGTATGGTACAGATGGTAGAAGATTAATAATTTTGGGAAGCTCAGATATCAATTTGGGAGACATCGAATTGATGGACTAGTTAAGCAGCCCAAATTTGCATATACTTAATGTAGGAAATCGCCCAACATTTGTACGATCTGGCAGAGGAAGTGTTAGGTGTAACTCTCTGGTCTGACGGCATTACGCATGAGTTGGCAGACTGGCTCGTATCCAACGAGGTCGAACCGTCGTTATCTGATCATAAGTACATCGTCTTTGATCATTTCAACGTCTAGATATAGCAACCTCTTGTGGTTCTACTGTGTGATAATACTGTTTTAAAATAAAACATTAGATTTAATTTCTTTGTTTGTTATTAACGACTAAGAGTGAGTCAATTTTCCTTTTTTTTATATTGAAATATAATATTAATATTGAAAAATATTTCAAACCTTCCAGTCCCTTGCTAATTAAATGTCGTTACAACATAAAAAATTGGATTGAATTGTGTGGAATTTGCTAGACTGTAAATTCTCACACTTTTTGATGAAAGTGTTGATCCTTTTCGGAATTTCGGTGAATCGAAAATTGAGTCACTTCCCCCAACATCAGGTATGAACACTGACAGCTGCGAGAAGCTAATTCCTTAAAAATGAAAAAAAGCACAAGAGGCACAATCGCAGAGCTGCTCTCTTCAACAATGCTACTGCTCATTATATGGAGTATTCGAGTCTCAGTAGTTATCGAGTGCAAGCAAAGTTGAAGAAAGGTCATTATTCGATTGCGCTGAAGGATGATCTGTTAAAAGATCTTCACGGGTGTCTTCTTTCAATCCCTCCCAACTCATTCATTTCCAGTTTCAGTGCGTTTGGCTTAAGGTATAGTATTGTTTGGTTCTCCGGATAAGTACCTGGCTGATAGATTTCCATAATCCTGGTTCGCGGGAAGTTTGTTGGGAAGTTCTGAGAACCAAGTCGATTGCAGAGAAAATATAGCAGTATTGTTGCAGTATCGACGACCGTACTCTGGAATGTCGATGCGAAAAGGGGTTATAAACTGAACTATGGATTCCAAAAAGTCACGTCGAAAGTTTATGAACCTAAATTGGTTTAAGCCGAATTTGAATGACAATATCACTTCGAAAGTGTTGTCGTTCTGTTATCTCAATATCCCCTCGAGGATGTTGATATATCCCCTCATCGAGAAGTGTCTTTTACTCTCTTGGGACTGAAAAATACTACCGTATTGTTTATGTTCTTTGTGTCACTTTACTATGGCTTCCAAAAAGTAACGGCGAAAGTTTATAAACTTAAATCGGTTTAAGCCGAATTTGAGTGACAGTATATCTGTTTGGGTGTGTTGTCGTACTGTAAATCCCCTCGAGAGTATTGATATATCCGCTCATCGAGAAGTGTCTTTATTCCATTGGGAGTGAAAAAATACTTCCTCATTGTCTATGTTCTCTGTGTCGTTATTTTCTTTATCCCTATTCTTACAACTGCCCCAATCCTTCCCATCAGGGAAATTATTTAAAAAAACAAATCCTGGCAAGGTACAAATCTCTGATCAATATGGGGAACGTGCCATTTGAGCCAGTCGCTACTGATTCCTGATTACCCTGCGGACAAATACTGGATAAATTATGGGAATACAACAACTTGCGAATTGATCATCTGTTGGTGGATTTCAAGGCAGCGTACGGTTCAGTGAAACGAAATGCACTGTGACAGATAATGCTCGAATGACGCTGGGTGAGTTAAAATCATGCGTCAAAATTGCTGGAGACGCCGATTCAGCACTCGAAGCTGCGATACAAAGATCTGATGTACAAAGGAACGGAACCATCGTAACCAGATCTCACATTCTTCTAGGCTTCGTGGATGACATCGACATCATTAGCGTTGGTCACAGATCGGTAGAAGAGGCATTTGCGCCTTTTTAAATGGAGGCAGCGGGATTGCAAAAACTGACAAAACAAAGTACTTGATAGCTGGAGGAGATAGAAGCATTTCGAGCTGTGTTGGTTCCGTTAGGTGGTTACATATAAATCTATGGGGTGTGGTACGAGGTTGTCAACAAAACTTGGATCAGTAGCGATCTGTGATAACAATGTTAGCTACGATGTAAAAAGGGATAGAGTAGCTGTGAATAGGACTTTCTAAAATCTATACAAATCGCTAATACTCAATGTTGCTCTATATGGTAATGAAACGTTGGCATTGAATGAAGCAAACTAAAGAGTGCTACGTGTATTTGGGAGAAGAATTCTGCCGAAAACACTCTGCGGCACAGTAAAAAAAGGAGAATAGCGCAGATACATGAACCACGAGGTGTAAGGTGAGTGTTGAAGGAATCTGGCAGCTCAAGATCGAGTAACCTCGAAATCAGAAACACATTTGGCCATGATTTGGACCACTCGGATTGTTCGGCCATGATAATGATGATGGTGACTCTGGACTAGATGAGAAAGTAAATTGTCGAGATATAGATTTTGTAATATTTATAGTTTCACTGCAGGTACCGCTGCAAGATTATCAATAGGAATTGCTAGAACTTTGGTCAATATTGCGTGAATAATATCTTCAACATTTTGATAGTTTTGGGAGATGGGAAAGCGAAAAAATGGCCCATAAAATAGACATACAGAAACGGGGTTGTATATTTTGCGGAGCCAAAAAAATCGAAAGTTTTTTTGAATCGGATTGAAGTTTATACTCTCAACAGCGTTTACTCGAATTTTCAACGCGACTGAGAACTAAGAAATGAAATTGCAGCTCCTGATATCACGCTACCTCTGAAGTGCATGCGTGCATAGTTCAAACTTGACTTCGACTTCGACTTTCTAAAAGTGACTCCCCAGTGGTATCCTTGATTTGAATTATTATTGCTAATTTTAATGGCGAAGAACAAATAAAAACCTCTCGAAACCGAACCGTTTGGGAAAATCATCATCATTACTGAAATTTTCATTTTCACGAAACTTTTCGACAACCTTCTATCACTTGCGTTAATGCACTGGGTGCACAATGCTCTGAAAATCTTGCGAAATCGTCTTAGGGCACCAGCGGGTCTAATTCAAAGCCATTTGCTCAGCGAGTTAAGTCTGTAAAGAATAGTAAAAATTAACTTCTATTCCATAATGTTCAGTTCAGCAATTCGAGAGATCGTGCTCACCGCAAGCCATGAAAAATAAACTACGTTGTGAAGCGACGGTCACTATTTATTAAAAAATCACTGTAATAAAAAAAAACTTTAAAAATTTTTTAAATAGTTTATAATTTTTACAAACTTATTAGGAAAAATTGTTTAATAAGCTTTCATAATATTGTGTAGGAAAAAAGGTGAAAATTTCAGTATTTTCTCTGTCTGCAACATATAAACTCTTAAGTATATCAATTAATTTGTATACGAATTGGAATAGGTTCGCCAAATTTTGGAAGAAGTCGATAAAATAACCCCTTGAAAACTATCTAAAAATTGTTGTAGTTCGACGCAGTAAAAAAAATGGAATGTAGCTTTTAATGTGGGACACAGTGAAAAATACATACAGTAAAGACCCATTTTTATCGGTCTTATGGTGTCTTGTAGGGTGCCAAAATGGGGACATTGATAAATTCGGGCAATTTTCTTTTTCTTTATAATAAACTGAAGCTGTTGAAATATTCTTCCCGTCCCTTAATGTAGTCTGATAACAATTTCTGATTATTTAATATAAATTTCTTTTAAAGGGGTTTTCTAGCGTAAAATTTTAAAAAATGAGCTTTTTATTTTTGCATCTTCATGATAAGGAAAACATGCTCAAGAAAGATTTTACTGGAATTTAGTCTTGTTCGTCTACTAGAGCCCATCAAACATATGTTCATCGGTGACTCATAAAAATGGATTTTCAATGTATTATAATAGATATTCGGTATTCGAAGAAGTTTCTTGCGAACGAATGTAGAACGACTTTGTTTCTACTTACTTGAAGTCAGCGGCGTAACCAGAAATTCGGTTTGGTGAAAATCGAACTTACTATCCAAACGACATGAATCGGAAACCGCAATTTTTGAAGTTTTAAAATTATACAGATTTAATTTTTCAAAAGCCTATTTTAATCCACCTAGCGGTGCAATTGTGCCTTTCTCAATCATGAATCACGAGAATGTGTGCGTTGTTTATATTCATTAAAAACTTTTAAATGCATATATTACATTTTATTATTATACATCACATGACAACTATATACAGGAAAATATCATTATTCGAGTTCTAAAATTTTGAAAAAGAAAAAACAGCCACGGTAATATTGAACTGAAAAAAGTGCGAAATCGGTTTCAAAAAGTCGATTTTTATAAAAAGTTTTTTCGAGATAACATAAAATTTCGACGTTTCATGCATTTTAAAGATGTTTGGCATCAAAAATACGAATTCGATTTCTGAAATTTCATGAAGTCCCCACTTTGAAAAAAAAAAATTGAGTTCCGGCTTATATGGGAATTTCATATGTGACCGGACGATTTAGTCTATATTTCCGGACCCATACAAGCGATCCGTGCGAAATTTTATTGACATCTATGGGGATATTATAGCTATCATTTGGGACTAAGTTTGTGAAAATCGGCCCAACCATTTCCGGGAAACTGATGTGAGTTCGTAAATTTTGAAAGATGGCCGCTTTTCCCGGGCACTTCCGGAACCGTCTATAATGGTCAATGTAGTCAACGAACGTTTGGTTGGCCGTCGGTGACCTAGAACAGCAAATTTAAGTTGTTTGAGAGACACCGGAAGTCGGATCGGTATGAAATTTAATAGCCATTTACGGGGACGCAATACCTTTCATTTGAGGCCAAGTTTAGTCGAATCGGTCTAGCCATCTCCGAGAAACCGATGTGACTGTTATTCTGAATTTAGATACTTCCGCCGGGGCTTCCGGAACCGATGATGGTGGCCAATGTGGCCAAATAGACTTTGAATGGATGCTAGTGACCTAATACTACAAATCGAAGCAGTTGTGGTCATATTTTGGAAAAATTTTCACCTTTATACATTCATTGCAGAATTTATTAAAATCGACATTTTCTGTGTGTTCATACTCATCACCCTGTAATTCCGGAACTGGAAGTCGGATCCATCAGAAATTCAACAGCAGCCTATGGGAACGTTGCACCTTTCATTTGAGACTAAGTTTGTCAAAATCGGTTCAGCCATCTCTGAGAAAAATGAGTGACATTGTTGGTCACATACACACACATACACACACAGACATTTGCCGAACTTGACGAACTGAATCGAATGGTATATGTCACTCGGCCCTCCGGGCCTCCGTTAAAAAGTCGGTTTGCAGAGCAATTGCAATCCCTTTCTATTGAGAAAGGCAAAAATAGTAGCAGAGTTGTAATTTTAGTATCAGAGTAGTAATTTTTCAAAAAATAGTAGAGTTCGTGTCTTTAGCGAATTTGTTGAGACTATCATTTAAAAAAACTTTATTGTAGACATGAATATTAACCTGAGTAAATTCTCCATAATTACTTCCTGGAGGATATAACGTCAAAATTATTTTATCAAATTATGTGCTGTTTAAAGTTTGTAAAACTCATCGGAGATACCAAACCCCCGAAATTGGCGGTTTGAAAATTATGTTATCTTGACCTTAAGTAATGTTTTCTAACAATTATTTTACCTATTGATATAATTGGTTATACAACAAAAATGTACAAATGCTCATCAAAATTGATAAAAAATGCCATTTTTCATAAATTTCTCTCTCTCTTTTTTGTAAATCGTTTATTTGGCACGGCCCAAGGCGTTAGCTTCACGGAGCCGTGGGTCTTTTATATATTTACATGATGTAAACAATAAAAATAATAAACAATTAATGCTAAGATCGATCCCGTATGCGCGACTTGCCATTGCGCGCGGAGATCCGTTTTCGTATCGGGTAAATATTTGCATCCACGTCAACTATATCATGGGCGTCATTTGTATTTCTGTCGTCTTCGCATATGTCCGGGTCATCATCGGGTTTACTGCTTTGATGTTCGCGATCAGGTGTTGTTCCTAACTTTTTTCCCTTTCGGGTCACGAGCGTGAACCCTCCGTCATTGCTAGTAGCTCCCTCATTGATGGTATTAGCTGTTGAGTTTGTGGTACTTGACGCGGCTTTCGCAGTTGTCATTATTGCTTGAACAGCAGCCACAAATTTGGCAACCGTTTGTGGCTCAGGGAATGATATTGGAGACTGAGTGTTGGTATTTCTTTCTGTAGATGAGCTTTTCTTATCGGTTTCTGGGCAGGGTTGTCCGTAATGGGCCGTTTGTTCACAGAACTGGCACGTGTTAGTTTGTCCTTGATATGTACATAGAGTTCGCTGTATAATGGTATCACCCCCTTCTGTTGTGTACTGCAGGGTAAGGTAGGAGGGAATGGGTTGGTCTATCCGCATTCTCACCACAAAAACAACATTTGAAATACCTGGCAAGTAGTTCCCCCACGTATCCTCCGTAATGGATTCCACTTCTCCGAAATACGACATGAATCTTTTAATGGTCACTTTGCAAGTACGTGGTGCCAAATCATGTAATTTAACTTCCACATTTACGTTATCCATTTACACAGTGGTCTTGATTTTTGCGGTGTCACAATCCAGAACGTGTTTCATGTTGTTTTGCGAAATGAATCTTTTCACCTGGGCGAATTTGTTGAACGTTATCAGCACCGCATGTCTGACGTGCTTCAACTGGATGAAAGTGACGTCTGAAAACCGAAGCTGCATTTTCTCCTTCAGCAAATGTTCCACATCACCTGTGACCTGTGATTTCTTAGGTCACAATATCGTCGCTTTGGTCACTGAGCCCAGTTTGTATATATTTGTAAATATTGTTATTTTTGGTTGTATAAATAAATAACAGTGTACGGTCTACCTCGTGTATTTGACGATGCCTGTTCTATATTATTCGTAAATGTCTAAGTAGGATTTAAACGTCAAACCATTACTACACCGTGATTGCATGTTTGAGCCGCGTTTAAGTTCTGCTTAATAGCCCAGGTTGGTGTCTAACGTAGGTTTTGTAATTTATTTGTTCAGAAATTTATTTACTTATTTATTTTTTTATTTATTCATATATTTATTTATTTCCTTATTTATTTATTTATATTTGTTATTTATTTATTTTTCTTGCTTATTTATTATTCATTTTGTTATTATTTGTTATAACTGTCCATTATAAAAAAAGTCAAGGAAACAAGTACCGCACGTTTAGCATGTCAATACATTGTACTAAAATTTGAGCATATTTTGTGACACCAACCAAAACGATAATTTTTTTGTAAATGTCACCATCATCATTCTGTCATCGCATTATCGTCATCATTGAATGCGGGGTGGCATACGAGGAGGCGCGGAGGGTATGTGTTGGAAAGTGGACAGGGCAATGATAAAATCCACCGCGAAAACTTAACGCAGGCTCTAATAGTGAATTGACCCGGAGGAGTGACGACCAACAGCAGCGAGTCATACGCCCATTGTGACCGTGCGTTTCTTCCGTAGTAAAGGTTGTGTCGATCCGTAGGATCTTGTTGACCGTTCAGAACATCCACACGATCGTTTGGTTCTGTTCGGTTGCTCGAGTGGGATAAGTGTGGCTACCGGGTTTTTGTGAATTAACGACGTCCGACGCGAGTGCAGAAAAACGGTCAGTGATTGGCAAGCCAAAAACGCCATTGTGGACGCCTTTACCCAAGTACCGGTAGGCTAGGGTCCACTCGACCGAAAAACGTTGAAAATCCCGCTCGATTGATAGTTAGACACTCGTGTGTGAAAAGTACGCGCAGTACCACTCACCGGGTCCCGTAGTGAAACGCAGGCCTCCGTTACAAACAGACCGAGTTGCTGCTTCTTCAGGAGTCCCCCGTTGCCGTCCCTCGACGCAAACGGCGTTTGTTTCTACACCACCATCGGAGCCCGCCCTGCATCCAATTTGCTGCATGTCGACCACCATCATCACGGCCGCAACGTTGTACCAAGAAGGGAATTTCATCAAATAAAAGCGCAAGTAAAACTAATTTGACTGTTTTTAATAGCCCTTCTGGCTCCGATATAAAGAAAAATAGTATTATTAAATAAAAAGTGTATGGTCTGAATATTCAAGCTGTGTCGTCCATTTTGTTTATAGTGTAGTTCTTTTTGGTACTTGTTTCCGCTTGATATTACGATTCGCTCAGTGACCATAGTGTGGGAAGAAAAGTCCGCCCAGTGTGAATTTCTCCAGGAGACAACCGTGAAACGACCCTAATAGCTGGTGAGAATAGTGTGGCCCCACTATCACAAGAGAACGTTACGAAACCGATACGTAGGGTTCGCGCGGTTGCGGTAATTACCGCACCCGCACCACAAAATCTGCGGTGCGGTGAGACACTTGTTCCCGCAGATGTGGTGCGGGTAAGAGCATCCACTGCGCGGTTTTACCGCAACCGCACCGCTAAAAAATAATTGATAAAGTGATAATTTTGATTATTCTAAATTGATAAACAGACTGCTATTACGAAAGAAAATCTAGCTGTGTCCGAAATATTTTGACGCCATTATTTTTGCGACATATTTTGGACTAGTTATTTTATACTTATAAGGAAAACTTCACAAACTACTTACTCGAATACTTAAAATGCAAGATCCAAAAAGGGACACAATTATTAGATCATTTAAAAACAATAAATTTGTACCCTTAAATCCAATTTAAAAGTGCATCACTTCTCCTCATTTCTTTTGGAAATCGTGAAATTATGAATCGTTTTCGATATCAATTTTTCAACTGTGAATTTTGACTAATTTAAAGGAATTAGAGATGAACTAATTATGCTGGGATTTAAACACAATCCAAAGAATATAATTTTCTTCATCAAACCAAACGAATTTGGAGTAATTGGCAATAAAGGATACAAATGTATGAAAGCGTCCAAAATAAGGAGGGGTCCAAATTAGGATGATTATTCTATCATTCGTTCATCACCATCGTATTTCTATCTTCTTTGATTGCTGTGTAAATTCAATGTGAATTTTTCTGCAGTCAATTTTATTGGACTCTTTCCCAAAAAGTATGCTACATAACTTTTTTCGCGTACTTCCATTCAACTTTGCAAAAATTTTCTACCAAATTAAGTCCTAATATTTTTCAGTTAAGACTATTTTGTAGCTTTTTTTGCCAAATACCACATAGTTTGACTCCCGCTCACTTCAATTGAAGTTTTTGCCATTGGGTCTATGGGAAAATATCAGAGGAAAATACATTAAATGCTAGAACTTTCGAACTAGCCTTTAGAAAATGTCACTTCATACATTTTTAAAGGGAGCAATCTTAGTTTTTGAATGAGAATACATCTTTTTCTTGAAGAATGCGGAAGTTAGAGTTTTGGGATATTTTGTTCGTAAAACCCCCTATTTTTAAAAATCATTTCTGCTGTATGCTACAAATCATACATATTTTTGCAGTCTTTCTAATGTTCAATAATTCTATACCGGTTGAGACCGGACACCTGATTAGATGTAATATATAGAACATTTTTTCGTCAAATATAGCGTCGTTCTTATTGATGAAATACAATATGTTTTTATTTCACAGTATTGGAATTTATGCGCTACTATATAGCAGTACTGGTATTTCGACTTAAATTTTTTTTTTGGTGAAATTCCTTTAAGAGTGAAAGGTGGTTTTTACTACGTAAATGCGAAAACCATCTATTTCATTTTCATATGTCAAAAACATTAGAAATATGAAAATTTAAAGAAAAAAATATGAAACTTCATTTTTTATTACATTTTTATTCCACTTTTTTCAATTAACTGAAGGGTTGCTATAATAAAAGTTTTCCTATTACTGCAGTAGAACGTTTTTGAATGTATAATGTTTGCCTTAAAATGTATGGAATTTTATTAAAAGAAAATGCAAAAAATGATTTTTTCATAAACATTACATTCTGAGGAGTCTCTTATAGTTAAATTTCGTGTGAATAAGAATAACATTTTATTATATATGGTTACACAAATGAACAATTTTTCAACACTATTTTTAAAAATATAAAAATTTTACCGCATTTACCGCATTACCGCGCGGTGCGGTGCGGTAAAAAAAGTGCGGTTGCGGTAAGCGGTGCGGTTTTATTATTTTTTTGCGGTTGCGGTGCGAACAATCCATTTACCGCCCACATCCGCACCGCGACGAACCCTACCGATACGTAGGGTAAACAGGTCTAATACGCCCCCCTTAAGCAAAAATAGCTATATTTCACCATTCGACGCCATGATCTTCTCACTAACTACTCTAATTTATTGTTATATTAGTTAGAAATTAGTACCCGTTTCATTTTTTATTAAAAACATCATGATACAAGTACAATTAAACATTTTTCAAAGATGCCTAAATTCTAGTTTTTTCTTTCATCCAGGGCAAAATGCCCCCGATGAAAGAGTAATATGCCCCACAACAAGAGGACGGTATGCCCCACAGCAATCGGTGAGTATGCCCCACAACAATGGGTGGGGCGTTTTGGCCGGTGATGAGCTATTGTGAATACATGAATAATTCTACACATGTGTGTGTGTGTGTGTGTGTTTTAAGCCAAGCTATAAACTAAGGTAGTAACTATAATATTCTAGTAAGCTACTTGAAATAGTTCTATCGAATCCGACTATTTCTAATTGCTTGTAATGCTGTTGGAAAAAGTGGAAGCTTAAATAAAAGTAGCTCTTTTGAAACTTTTGTGTACATTGTTGTTTTGCAACATATTAAAATACCAAACTATCTTAGTACGTTGATTTCATGAAACGATACTGTTATCAGTCATTTTTACTTTTTAGATAATTCAGGAATCCTGGGAATCGAAGAGGGGCATTTAGCCCCGGTGGGGCATATTATACCCTTTTACCCTAACACACCAATACTCGGTCTTATGCGAAAAGACCGGAAGTCAATGGCCACCGTGTCAGCCCGAAGAATCACATTTTGTTGTCGAGACTCAGTCATCTTGATAAAATAATAGTAACGGTTCCCTTTGTTCTTCAGACAAAGAACACAAGAAAAAAGCAACTGCTTGCGCGGGCTTGGGTAGCAGCAGAGAGCACACTGGTATTGTGACTGATGCTTTTGGTGGTTGAGAATAGACTGTAAATTTCTCTCTATACTCGAAAAGTGTTATCCTCGTTATTAATCATATTACGTTTGTATCTCAACTCGACGTATTCCCAAAATAAAACACATTTTTAGCAAATGTTGAACGTTATTTTATGGTGAGCGGTTCTATGTTTCATAGACATATGGTCAATTCCAACTTCGCTTCCTATTAAATAAAGACATCTCTTCAAAAGCGAGCTCAATATGAAATGAAATCTGAGGATTATGCTTGTTTTCAAAACTCTGCAATTTTCTATCGGAATGTTGTTAGGCAGGTATTTGATGTTGATGTTATTAGACAACTGTGAAATCAAGACCAATAGATCAGTTACATATCAGGATCCCATTCCTACAATGTTTCAAAAGTCCTCATGATGTTTTCAACAACCGGTTATAAATGTACGGATCTGATAATTCTTATTGTAATATTGAATCACATCTATTAGCATCAATAAATTTTTACCTTCAATCGATTTTTTTTTGATCGGGGGGGTATCGTGTTAAACTCCAAAGCCTCCTATTGGCCGTTGCTTGTAGTTATTTATTTCGATACTCATTTTCCAAGATATGTTCCAGATCGATTCGATGGTTATAAGCTAGAAAATTTGCAGTCATGAGGTTCACGCAAATGAAATTTTTTGCACCGATAAGTGATCAAGTTCCATCCAGACAACTTGGAACTGTTCGGTGGTTATTTCTAGCGGTTGTAGATAGAAAAATGAAATACAAAATTCGATTTATCGAAATATTGTTTGGCTTATTTCAATGGATTATTACTATATTGAACAATAAATAGGCGACAAAGGGTAATCCACAAACAACAAGCCATAACTGTTAAAGTATTCAAAATTGATATTTGATGTCTTGAGTAAAGTTATTCGCAAAAGTAAGAGCTACAAATTTGCTGAAGACATCATTTCGATATAATCACTTCCAAGAAAATTTGTGAAAATATCTTACTCATAGGAGAATTAATCAGCAAAAGCACAATACCAAAAGAAAAGGCATATTACCTCCATTAAATTCTCCGAAGATACTATTGACTTAAAATTAGCCGTTTTGGCGTTAATAATAGATTGCAAGTTTTTGGTCATATTTCTGGCAATGGGAAATGATGAAAATCTTTCGTCCGTATTAAATGTTAAATATCTCTTTTGATAATAGTCCGATTGCAACAATCTATAACTTGTCAAAAGGTATTCGTATGAGCTGTCAAAAATATATAAAATGTTAATCTATGTTGACAATTTCGGCAGATAATTTAGAAAAAACTGCAAAAAACACTATTTTTACACATTCAAATATTCATATCTTGGAAACTAAACATCAGAATCAAAAACAAATTAATAACGTTCTGTCTGGCTGATGGGTCTTTCATTTAAAATTGGTTTGGATAAGATCGGTTCATCCATTGCTGAGAAACACGAATGAGAGTTTGTCCGCTACATACACACACAGACATTGTCCCAAATCGTCGAGCTGAGTCGATTGGTATATAAGACTCGGCCCTCCGGGCCTCGGGAAAAATCTTGAAAGTTTGAGCGAATTCTATACATTTCTTTTATAAGAAATGTAAAAACATGAAAATTCGGTCGGAGGGCTGACATACAGCAATGCTTTCAAACCAGATAGTCCCATTTCACCAATCCGCCTCGATAACATGTAATTATCTGCTAATTTTCCACAAATAACCGATCCAGACACCGGACTCAATCCATAATGAGACGGATTAATGTTTCATCTTTATTCATCACGCGATGGTGCGTTTGTTAATCATAAATCGCACACCGCTCAGTCAGCCGGGAATCGGTTGGTGGGTGTTTGGGGTTCGGACAAGGTGTGCCAGATTCAAATAAATATTCCATTAGTGGTGTTAAATGGAACGCACGCAATTTTCTCGGTGCGAAGCCCAAGCTTTATCCCCCCCCCCCCGCTTCCAGTGCGGCGTGATCGTGCGGAATTATCATTTTAATTCATGCTTGATTAAATCTTCTGCAGATGCAGGGCACCGGCTGCGGCTGCGGCGGCGGTGATGATGGTAAATGGCAACGCACCGTCAGTGATTTATGTTAATCACTGTCATCTTTATCATTTTTCATTCATTTTCATGTAATTGAAATTCAGACCGCCTTTTAACGAATTGCCGACGGATTGTGGAGCAATTGGTAGACGTAATTTCGCAATTTCCATCATTCGAAAGGTATGCAAATTAGTTGGTTGGTTGGTATGAATAATTTCCTCGTGCGGTACACGGTGGTGAGTGACAAAGACTTGAACTATTATTCGCAGCCTACTACTATATTGTAGCTCGGGTTTCAATGAAATTGGATTAGTCCTGCACTAATTCCAACACGGACGGCACAAGAACGCCTGCTTTGTTTGTCTCAAGTGGCACAAAAAATACTTTCTCAGCAAAAGTGTAGGAAAATTGTTTCATTCGAGTACCTGATGTCATTTGATTTTCAGTTCCGTTTCCGTACCTGACTGTGTTCAAAATCAATTATGTATCAACTGGCAGGGTAAGCATTGGTTCGGCGCAAAGCGAGCATCGAGTGTGTAGGAAAGGAATCGTTACTCTTATCTCGTACATGCCGACCAGCTGCATTAACAATTGAAGTGCAAATTAGCTTTGCAACACACCGGGTCTCAGCAAAGCAGCCACACCTTTGAAGTCAGCTTTGATCATGGACAACGGAAGCTCACCGGAAGACGCAAACATTTCCGTTCAGTCAAGCACTAGTGTATGTGTGTTTATTATTTGAGATTCCTTTGTTAAATTATTTTCAATGTACTTAGCAGCTGGTGAATGTTATGGGAATTTAGGTACGAGGCAACATTTGTGAGTATAGTGTGTCGCTTTCCAAACTAATGTATGTCTGGATAACCTGAACTCGCATGAGATCGAATGGATTGTTTATACCAAGGGGTTTCTAACAAGCCAACATAGTGAGACTTAATCAAAGATTACTTTGATTTTTCTAAATAATTCGGTAATCCATTGATTACATTGGTAATCAATAATAATCAGGGTAATTGTCTTTATTCCTGAAATATTTCACGTAATCCACCATAGGTACAATGTATTCAATTAATCATAAAGTAACCGTAAAATAATTTAAAACTGCAAGACCAATTTTATTTCGATTTTCACCTATTAGCTCTCATTTTTTTAATATTTTTTCAGTTATTCCACATATGAATTTCACAATATATTTTACTAGTGGTTTAATAACACTCTCATATACTTAAATTTCAGTCAAAACCTGTATTTCAGAATATATCAAAATGATTGGGCCACAAACTCGAGTAGTAACTAACGAGGTATAACGATCCTCATTGCCGGCTACAAGGTACTCTTGTGTTCTGTATAGTAAACTACGCCCGTTAGCGATATCCTTTATCGGCGAATACCAAAACGGGTGTTTAAACATTTTAGTTTTTTAAATATCATCGACAAAAGGGGTTTAAGGATAAACTGGGTCATATAATAATGTGAATAAGAAACAGGATTTGCCTACTTTCAAAAATAGATTTTGTATTAAATGTTACTGGATCAGTCTGACATGCATTCTCCGTTGTGTTTTTCGATTTAGCATCTTTTTAGATTTTGGCATTTGTCACACAATCGTCATCCCAAAAATGACTTACGTTTTACCCTCTATTAGATATTTTTTCACTCCTGGTAAGCACGTTACGAAATAACATCGTTGATATTTTTTGTTCAGTTTAAATTCGTTAAGTTTCAGTTTAGCTAACTTCCCCTCCACAAAATGTTACATGCATTTGACAAACCATTTATTCTCATTTTTACAGACGACTTTTCGGCCTTTTTTATCTATTGACCTATTCCACTTAAATTTTAGGAAGAAAATAATCCGTGAATTTCGATTCTTGCTAGACTTTTTCCAATTTAGGAGAAAAACGTTTGCATGCCTGATGCTGCTTTTGATAACTCGTCGTCGAAGAAATCCGCAAAAATTCCGTGGTGTTTTGAAACCACAAAATACAGAAGTCTAAATGTCGCGTTAGGGGACGACATTGCAAACTATTGAATCTTCTAGTTACTCTTGCATTCATCATGAATCCTGCTTTATTTCATAATGCAGTATATTACATCGTTGCAGATATGTATGAGATTAGATATATTTTTTCAAGATAAGTACAACTCTTGACAATGATTTGGGAACAAGGCAACAATGAACACAAACGGCAGCACATTAACTGTTGACTTCTGAAGCAAATGAAGTATTTATGTGGGTTCTTTCGTAGTGATTCATTTTTTTATATTTAGATTGTTTATTTTAACTAACACGTCTATGTTAGCTTGACGGTGCAAACATTTTACTGTTTTATAATTTAATGTTTTTAAATCTAAGGTACTATAGCTTCAATTTTTTTCAATTATAGATTATTTTTTACATTAATTCAATGGCCATTCCAAATCTAGGAGTATTGATAATATACAAAAGTTTTTAATTGAATTTCCTTAGGCCTAAGATATTGACTGAACTTCATTTACAATAAGGGTGGCAATTCGGAACATTTTTGAAGACTGAAAACATTTTATTTTCTTTTGAAATACATTGACAACGGAATCATTCACAAGAGCGACATTCACAAAGGGAGTGGTAGAGTTCATATTAGAGACAGAGAAGAGATAGCGGACATCGATGGCAGGGAGAGGATGAACGCAAACTCACACCGTTATTAGCATTTGCTTTTCGATAGTGCAACATTAGATTTTCTAAGAAACTCGTAGTAGAGATCAAACAATGTTAGAAAAAAAAGTAATACTAAATTTTGGATATTTATATCTCCAGCATACCCAGTACCCAAAAGAAATCATTTAGTTAGGATCTTGCACGACAATACTCATCTCATGACCAGACAACACATTCAATGTCGTGATATCCCGTCGTGACAAGCTCCAAACCCCGTTCTAATGCGCTCTCTCTAGCTAAGGTGAAGCTAGAGTTTGCGCCTTCTCAGCCTGGAATGGAGTAGTTGGAAGGGACCCAAACTAAGGTAATCTGGAATGGTTTTTCAGATAAAACACTCTGGAGATTCTGTGTTTTCCCCAGAAAATACGAGGAGTGCTATCGACTCTTCATCGAACAGAGATCCTCTATAATTAAACTATCTGTAACGATGAACTAAAAGTTTATGAGCAGAGTGTCAACGATCCCAAGGATATACTAAATTGCGGCTAATTCTAAGATATAAACGGTAGAGCAGTAAAATTTTGAATGAATATGCCGTCGAGCTTGGACACATTAGAGCACCTTACCATATTATTGTTAATGTACGAAAAAATGAATCCGTGCAAAAAATTACAAAACATTAATCGTCATCATTTACAAACAAATTGTACAAAAGGGGGCTATGATATGAATCCCGAAGAAGACCCACTTGCCAAATTGTGATGTTTGTGAATCGTCATGCGAAAGATAGCAAGTTGTTTAATATCGGTGAAAGACCATGCTGACAGAGCCGTAGCGTGGTTATCTTGCGCCCTTGGCAGAGTCTCAGTTTTGCGCCCCTTTCAGTTCGACTTTCGAGTAATAATTTAGTGTGCACTTGGAAATTGCACACATATCCGGACTTATTTAGTGACTTATCTACACTTAGTCAATGAAGCAAATAAAATTTTCAGTGCTCTCCCAAGACTAGCGTCCTTGGTGGGAAATTGTTCAACGTTGTGGCAATCTAACCGGGTAGACATCAATATAGAGCACCAAGAGAACTTTGCAGGTTTTATTTGCAATATCATTCGTAGTCAAGTGATTGAATGCGATTGACGAGGCGTTTTTTTAGAAGACTTCGTGAAATCAGTTATCGTTAGATGTTTAAAGGTAATGGACGATTTTTTTCGGGAGATTATACGTGCGGATCGGTCAACTGAGCAAGCGATTTAGGAATACAACCCGCCTCTATCATACAACAATCCGAAAAATTTATTTGAATATTTGTTCCTTCACCAACCGTTTCATTTATTTCCAATGGCTGGAAACCTGTACCAACGCCGAAAAACTCGATATCTAAAAGATTCGATCGCAAATCGTTCGTGTTTGACTATCGTTCATTTTATGTAAATTATCGCACAAATCTTTAACTGTTCATGTGTGCAATCAGTTGACGGTGAGTGTTTGATGGCAACGGTCGGGGCATTTATTCAGGAGACTGTACATCAAAACCAGAAATACTCAAATACTGAGAAGACAATTTTTAGGAGCTGTGAACTGGTTAGTCAATTGATGAGTACGGTGCATATCATTAGATTGGAATTAACACGAATTAGCATCCAGCCATACATCGAGAAACAATAGGCGATCACACTTTTGCTTTATTATCTCCTGACTCGTTTTTAAATTTCTAGTATCTCCCGTAATTTCTGTCCCACCGTTCCTATTCTTCAAGTTTTCACTTTTCGCTGGGTTCTAGGCCCGCGTATAAATTAATTCTCCTGAAAAAGACAGTGGGATAAATGGATGTCGAACAAGATTCACCATCGAAGAGAGTCCGATTCTCGTTTAAAAAATCATACTATTAAGCTAGGTTGTGCCATGTCTGATCTTCTTTCGGATCAAAGATAAGTACTCTAAAGCTTTCGAAAAAAAAATTCAGCCGCTGCAGAATGTTTTACCACATAAACTCAGAATAGTGATCTCCTATCTAAAGCAAGCAACTGACATTACAAACGACAAGTTTTATCTGAAGGACTACCGTGTCCACATGCCTGTTCATATAGTTGAGATCGACGGAGGGGTTACTGAATCGATCTGATCATGCATGGGGTGAATAGGGTTGGCTTTTTCAAGGACCCCCTTCTCCAGTGAGTGAAGTTTTGAATCACAGGATGGGTTGAAATTGTATGCCCCTCCAAATTCGTATCGCGTCTGCGATTGTGTTGTCTAAGCAAATGTTCTTCGACAAAGTTCGTCTGCTTGTTCATACCGCGCGTCATGTTTTGCATTAAATGCAAGAAAACGATCCCCCCATCTGTGACTGTTTCTGCTGTTCTGTACATCAGGAACAACGAAAATCCCAAACATTTGAATCAGAGTTGCATTTTAGTGCAGGATTGGTTGGGTCTAGGATAGTTGCCGAGAACGTTATGATTTTGGGTAACTTCTAGCGGCACTGAGGAGACTTCAATTTTCACGGTACGGGATGGAGTTAAATCTTCACGATGATAAAAGATCTAACTTTCTTCACGATCTTTTCTACAGCATTAAGGAGATAAATCATAAATTATTCCTCGGTGTTTTCATTTCGAGCAATAATTTATGATTTATCTTTACTCATTTTATAACACAGATCAAGATTTCAGTGCCCCTCTAAGGTTAGCGCCCTTGACGCGGGCCAACCGCACGCTACGGGCCTGCATGCTGATGCAGCCCCTCGATATCCAAAAAGACTGATGTGTTTTTCTCTTTGTGAGCATAGGTCATTTGAATTTCCCTTGCAATCAACATAAGAAAATCGTTTAATTATTAGTTGTTGAAGATTGTGTATAAGAAATGATAAATAAACAAGCAAACAACAGTTTCTTATTTATCCGAATTGTCGTTTTGATTTTTTGTCAGTTCACATACATGGTGGCTTTTAAAGTAAAAATCCCAAGTAACACGGTATGTTGATAAGCTGTTTTTACAACACCAATGTCAAACATTAATTTGTGAAAATATTACTGCAGCAAGCGTTATTCAACTGTTATGCAATCAAAAAAGCGCAAGGGGTGGAGCTTATAGGCCAACATGTCCATTGATTCATGATTCATAATAACAACAAAGATTGTTGCAATAATTGTTGCTTTGAAAACAACTTTGTCGAAAGGAAATGAAACTTAATGTGTTTCATGAAATTGTTATGCAAACAAAATATAAATATTATGGTCACACTCAAATATGACAATATCATTAATGTGGGTGAAAATATATAACCAATAAAAATGAATCGAGTAATTTTTGAAAATACTTCGAAATTTTGAAAGGGCCTTAAAACAACGTTGATATAAACTCAATAAATTTTATACTTATTTTGATAATTATTTATCGTACGCAAAGCACTGCGTTCAAATATATTAATTATGAAAATTTTGGGTTCCGATCAAAAAATCTATACATATTAACTGTTCGTCAGCAACTTTTATCGGGAAAGAATTCATTCTATCAATAAATATGGCGGTTGTTTTTATTTCTACTATGTTACAAACTGAAGTTGAGTAAAAGTTGTATAAGTGTATCCAGAATCAAATTTGCTGACAAGTTGAATAATAAAGTCATCTCCAGTTTTCGCGATGAAGCTTGCAACAACATTATTTTAGCTGTGCAGTAGAGTTACAAACACGTTGCAAAAACATCAATAATATGTGTCAAAGTTGATTGTTTCACAAAACATTAGCACTACAAATAAATAACTAAGGTGTAAAGTGCAGCAGTTGTGTTTCACACATGCAACAGTCATGTTTTTTGCAATTCTGTTGACATTGTAATGCAACATATAACTTTTATTGCTTTTCTAGAACATGTTGCAAGTGCTGCTTGGGATGATCCCGCAGAACTAGAATGGTTAAATGGATTATCTAATAAAATAGCGATGAGCAGATTCCACTTAAAATAATCGAATAATCTGAAGTAATTCCAACAGGAATTCACTATGATTCCAAGTAATCTAGAGTAATTGAGGAATTTTACAGTAATCGTGTAATCAATTATTAATCGGACTTTCGAAAGAATAATCTTTGAAACCATGAAATAATCTAGGTAATTTTTTTCGTGAGTGACATGTAATCAACGCTGTTGGAAACCCCTTGGTTTATAGGTCCAAACAAAACATAATGTCAATGACGTAGATGAGCTAACATGCACTGCACCAGTTTTTGATCCACTGACAGAGGAAGATGCATATGTGGTAGGCCATGTAGCTGGGGCACGAGTAACTTTTTTTTTATAGATTCTGGGGCTCAAGTTAATACTATCGTAAAACGAATATGGCTCAACATGCTTCTGAACAAGCCTATTGCAAATGAGCTGCATGATGTATGCGAAACGTCAGATAAAACCTTACGCGCCTATGCTTCACCAGAGGAAATCAAAGTAATAGCAACGTTTTTGGCCAAACTGTATATTTCCAAAGAAAGACCAACCCTCTTATAAAAATTCTACGTAATCGAAGAGGCATGATCGTTGCTGAGCTTCAACACAGCAGCAAGGTACATCCTCTTAGGCGTGGGACTACGAGTTCCAATCAGTGAGTGCGGTAATATCTGGCAATGTGAGCTCGCCTTAGTAAACGCAGTAACAGCTACACCCCCAAAAGAGTTTCCAAAATTCAACGTTCCGCCAGTTCTAGTACACTACAATGAGGATTTGTCTCCCTCTAGAAATGTATATACGCACATCCCAGCAGGTTTCAAAACGTTGGTACAACAAAAGCTCAATGAGCTCTTGTCTTCAGGAATTATTGAACCAGTTACAGACGACATGGATAGATAGATCCTTTTGTTCCTCGTTACTGGTAGTACCAAAAGGAAAGAATGATATTCGCTTGGTCATTGACTTGAGAGGCCCAAATAAATGCATTTACAGGACGCCTACATTTGAATCAATACTAATGGAATTGCGTGGGGCAAAATGGTTTTCAACATTAGATCTCAAAAATGCATTTTTCCATATCGTGCTAGATAAGCGTTGTCGACATTTGACAAACTTTTTCTCAGGCGATACACTATACAGATGTCGGCGCCTTCCTTTTGGCCTATGTAATGCTCCAGATATCTTTCAAGAGACTTTGCAATCAATTATTCTGGCGGAATGTAAGGGCACTGTAAACCACTAGGATGATATTCTAGTGTTTGGTTCATCAAAGGATGAGCATGATAAAAACCTGGCAGAGGCTTTGAAACGTCTTGAAGATCACAATGTCATGATCAATGAAAGTAAATGTTTATGGCAGAAACAAGAAGTGACGTTTCTGGGATTCAATTTGTCGCCTAGTGGTTGGAGCATAGAAGATGGGAAGATAAAGACAATTCAACAGTTCCGCTGACCTGCAAATCAAGATGAAGTAAGAAGCTTCTTGGGATTGATCAATTACGTTGATAGATTCATTCCTCATAGGGCAGACAAAACATGGCGATTAAGGGAACTTGCGAAAGCGGAACGATTTTTTTGGTCCAAGGAGTTGGACCAGGAATTCGATTACTTGAGATGCAACGCTTGGACAAAGATCAAAACTTTAGGGTACTACAATCAAACAGATGAAACCGAACTCTATGTGGATGCTTCACCGCACGGTCTTGGGGCTGTTCTAGTATAATTTGATAGTAGTTCTAAACCAAGGGTGCTTCAAAAGCATTGTCTACCGCAGAACAAAAGTATCCGCATACTCAAAAAAAAGCCTTAGCCATGGTATGGGGTGTTGAAAGGTTCTCCAATTATTTAATGAGCACAACCTTCAAGATAAGATCTGATGCGAAGTCAAACGAATTTATCTTTGGTGCATTTATCGGATTGGAAAAAGAGCGGTTTCGCGAGTAGAAGCATGGGCGCTGCGGTCGCAGCCTTATGATTTTACGGTTGAAAGCGTCCCGGGTGACATGAACACTAGAGTGACAGAAAAAAATGACCCCCATCGGCCCACCCCTGAGTCGATTCCTAGTCCCACCAGGAGTGTCTGCTCCAAATTTGAGCCAAATCGAACAAGTCTAGCTACCGGACCAACGTGCTTGAAGTTTGTATGGGATTTTTCGACAATTTACATGGAGAAAACCCTCTTGCTCACATTTTCGCCGCTAGGTGGCACTGTATACATCAGATTATCACCAAAAGTGAAACTTAAAAAGATAATTTTATTATCTACAACTTTGTTGAAGACTGCAAAACGATCTGACTCCAATAGGAAAGTTATTAAACTTTTAACGAAGTGATGTCTGAGTCAGTTTTGCATGGGGCCTAGCAGTGCATGGTAGTGTATCAGTACTAGGTTCTAACAAACTAAACATTTTTATGGAATAATGGTTAGATTTAGCTGAATAGTATGTTCGGAAGAATTGCAGTACATACTAAGAGTTATGTTTTGGTTAGAAAATTGTAGTTCCAGATCTGACCGCATAGATGGCGCCAACACTAACTTTTCAACGAAGAGAGATAGAAATTAGGTGCCTTCTACAAAGTTGTAGAACGAGAATATTGCAGTAATTCTTCCAAACATCTCGATATTCTATCTCTCTCCGTTGAAAAGATAGTGTTGGCGCCGTCTATGCGGTCACAGATTGAACTAAAATTTTCTAACCAAAACATAACTCTTAGTATGTACTGCAATTCTTCCGAACATACTATTCAGCTGAATCTAACCATTATTCCATAAAAATGTTTAGTTTGTTAGAACCTAGTACTGATACACTATCATGCACTGCTAGGCCCCATGCAAAACTGACTCAGACATCACTTCGTTAAAAGTTTAATAACTTTCCTATTGGAGTCAGATCGCTTTGCAGTCTTCAACAAAGTTGTAGATAATTAAATTATCTTTTTAAGTTTCACTTTTGGTGATAATCTGATGTATACAGTGCCACCTAGCGGCGAAAATGTGAGCAAGAGGGTTTTCTCCATGTAAATTGTCGAAAAATCCCATACAAACTTCAAGCACGTTGGTCCGGTAGCTAGACTTGTCCGATTCGCTTCAAATTTGGAACAAGTACTCCTGGTGGGACTAGGAATCGACTCAGGGGTGGGCCGATTGAGTTTTCAAAAATTCATTATTTTTCTGGGCAGTCTAATGAACACTCTCAAGATTGGTGATGGAAGATAAACCAGCTGAATCATTTGAGGGTTCCTCCGACGCTCATTCACTTTTTTCCCTTGATGGGGGAAATATGGAGATAAGTTGGAATGAAATATAATTGGAAGCTGAGATCGACCAAGTGCAGAGAGAAATTCGGGAATACCTGAAATCTGGCACATGGAATACAGGTATGCAAGCATACGAATGTCAATCCAAATACATGCGTGTGCTAGGTGCCATGATTTAGAAGATCGAGTAATCTTGCCGCATAATTTAAGGACGAAAGCAATAGAACTGGCACATCAGGGCCATATGGGGATTCATCAATGAAACGTATCTTGCGAAACTATTTCTGGTGGCCTGGTATGAGTAACGAGGTAGAAAAACATTTAGACAAATGCGAATTATGCCTAAGACTGTCAAAGAAAAATGCTCCACTTCCACTCACTTCTAGAGAATTGCCACAAGGACCATGGGAGATCCTAGAAATAGACTTTTTCACTGACAAAGATTTCGGTCACGAAGAATTTTTGGTGGTAGTGGATGTTTACTCTAGGTACATACATGTGACATTAAGTTAAACTCAGACTGATGATGCCAATATTTATATTTAGGTACATTCATATAGTCGAAATGCAGCATGTCAATGCCGACTCAACTAATTCTGTTCTGTTGAAGATTTTTGAAGTGTGGGGTTATCCTTTGGCAATACATAGCGATAATGGGCCTCCTTTTCAGAGCGATAAGTTTGTCAAAACATGGGAAGCAAGAGGCATAAAGATACGAAAGTCCATCCCTATGAGTGCCCAAACTAACGGGGAAGTTGAAAGGCAGAATATCGGTATTAAACATGTCTTAGCAGCGGCCAAGTTAGACAAGATTAACTGGAGGAAAGCATTGGACAATTAAGTACATCTACACAACAAAGTACGACCACTGTCACGTTTAGGAGTTACACCCTTCGAATTATTAGTTGGTTGGAAGTTCCGTGGAACTTTTCCGTGCCTTTGGGAAACAAATTCTTCTGAATTGTTGGATCGCACCGACATTAAGGAGAAAGATGCAATTTCCAAGTTGAAAAGCAAGAAATACGCAGATTGTAAAAAGGTACGCTAAAGAATCGGATATTCGGGTAGGAGATACCGTTTTGGTCGCTAAGCAGAAAAAGTTGAAATCGGGCCCGAAATTTTCTGCAGAAAGATATTCAATAATTGCAAGAGACGGAGCAAAAGTGATCATTCGCAGCGATAGAGGGGTTCAATACTCTCACAATGTACAAGATGTTAAAAAAATCCAGAATGTTTACTAGAAACTACTAACAAAATGATTGACACAGAGATGGAATCAAGAACACAAAAATTGGGAGAAACAGACCCAATCGGAATCGACCTTAAGAACACAATCGATCACGACATAGAAATCAATCAGCGACCAAAGAGAACAAAAATGAAACCAAGCTAGTTTAAAGATATGTTACTGTACAGCATTTTTGAATAAAGTAAGGTAAGTGAATAAATATTACAATATATTAGTATATATAAAAAACTAATGTTGCAGATCAACCAAGAAATTACATCATCAATCAAGGCTAGAAACATAAAACAAGACAACTGAAACCTCCTATGAACCGAGATAAACAATGCACAATTGCCACATTGCATAAATGAAATAATACCAGAGTGTTTTAGAAATATAATATTATTAAAGAGTAGAGGAGGGAAGTATTGTAGAGATTAAGATACTATAGACAAAAAAAATTAAAAAATAGTTTTATAAAAAAAAAGTGTTTTAAATCCTTTAAAATAAAGTTTTCAATATAAACCACCCTTTCTCCATCATTCTATCAAAATCATTTTCTTCGCTTCACTTAGTACACATTGAGTAGCGTGGCAACAATAATAATTTTCTTCTTTCACCAAGCAACTGTAAAAAAGCAAAGCTGTGACAATCAATTCTCATTCTTTTACCGGACGGCGTGGCGAACGGATCGCCTAGGATCACTCACGAACCAGCGGATCCAGTGGCTCCCCGAATCCCCTACCGAACAGCGTGGCAAACGGATCGCTCGAAGAACCAGCACCGAAGCAGCGGATCAAGTGGCAAAACAGCAGGACAGGAACCATGATGGCAGACCACCAGTTCGTTTTGGCACCCAAGGATTTGACTGAAAATTACAACAGCATGCAAACCGGATAGAATCAGTACAAAAGCAGTTTCCATTGTATGCAGTTCGTAAATTAATTTGGACGGGCAGCATTCGCCATCTTATGAAGCACTGTGCATACTAATCGACATTCGAATACTGAAAGATCGTCGTGAATTTTCACATCACGTCGTATTGATTCAATCCAATTATTACATTGCGAATCAAAATATATATATATATATATATATATATATATATATATATATATATATATATATATATATATATATATATATATATATATATATATATATATATATATATATATATATATATATATATATATATATATATATATATATATATATATATATATATATATATATATATATATATATATATATATATATATATATATATATATTTTTTTTTTTTTTTTTTTGAGAAGAACGAAAAAATGGCGAAAGTTTGGAGTCGCAGGAAACCCCTGCTGAAGAAATGTATAGAACCACCAGTTTGTATGGTGGTTCTATAGGGAAGATATAAATAAAATTGGTCATATCAAATTTTCTAATAAAGTCTTACATAAATAGGCTTATTACATCAATAAAGGAATCTATGCATTTTTGCAGCTCAATCGGCCATCACTAAGGGGGTGCAGTGTTCGAGTTTTGATTTTTTGAATATTGGAAAAAATCCGGAGTGGGTAAACAAAATAATGAAAATCGAAAAAAAAAGTTATCAAAATATGTCTAAAAATAGCATGAAAATCAACATCTAGTGTCGAAACAAACGAAAATCACTAAAAAGAAATTTGAAAAGTTTTACTTAGAATTTTTTTAAATGATATCAAATAATTTCAAAATGTTTCAACCGCCGAGATCTGATGTAAAAGCAAAAAAGTAGGACTGAAAAAGAAAAAAAGGAAAGAAGCAGTCAAAAATGCGCAAAATTTGATTTTTTATTTAATTCAGTTGTAAAAGTAAATCTTTCTTTGGAGTTGAGAAAACTTTTGACTATCGAATTTTCCACACTGGGCTTGAGAGCACAACAAATCGAAATTATACACAGTTATACAGTTTTTTTTTATCTTAACTAGTTACTTAATATGGTAAACCAATTTACCTACACCCAAAACTCCTTGTATGCCTCCTGATATGTTGTTGAACTGAGAAAAAGTGCGAAGACTAAACTACCCTTTTTTTAAACAAATGCCAATTAGTCAATTTCCGATTTTTAGAAATGTGCGGCATCTTCCTCAAATTACCTTATTAGTTAAAATCGAATGGAGATTGTGAAAGTTAGTTATTTATAGAATGGGAATTTTTGAGTTTCTCTGGGTCAACTTATTCAACCGTCCCGATTACAGTTTTTTCTAAGGTGTGTTTCATCATAAATTAGGGATTCTCGGTCAGAATTCTTTTAAACAAGTAAATTGAAATATTTGAACTCGTTTATCCAAATTATTCAAAACTTCTGGTAACAATAATTTCAGGCTCATGCTCAGTTGAGTGATGTCATCAAAAAATTGATATCAGTCTATTTACAACATCGACAGACATCGGTCACGATAGGAATACCCGTTCTGCCCAGTTTGATTACTTGTACTTTGTTTGAAGAATGAAGGCGAAGAACAATGTCTCATGTTCCTTCCGTACCAAGCTACACCGTGGCGGTTGATGTTAAGTATTGTCGTACCCGTTCGTTTGTTCTTCACGATCAAGAACCCTGTGTACAAGGACGATGATATATATATGTCGTATATGATATGTCGTAATTATGAGAGATGGAATCAATTTTATTTAAGATTTGAAAGAACGTCTACACATATATTTTCAATAATGTTCGAGTTACGAGAAAGCGACAAGCTCGACCAATAACTTACTCCCTGACTCCACGAAATTATAAGCCTTTATTATTGCTGAAATACGAACGAATGAGTTTTTTTATCGTTCATAACAAGCTTCGTACGCCAGGGCATCGCAAGTTAGTGCTGTAAGCACGAGATGTCATAGAAAGCCGTATAGTCAGTAGAGTGGGGCACGGTTGTATGAAAAAAATAAAATATTGCTCCGAGTAACTTTTTGGGTCCCATTTAGCTCCCAGAACAACTGTGCAAATTTTTAGCTCGATCGGTGAAACTATATTTTGCGCCCACTGTTTAAAGTTTACATGGGATTTCGTATGAAGAAATCGTTTTTTGTAAAATAATTCGTCCAAAAGTCGCCCGATACCTCCTAAAAATAAAATATGGATAATTTTAAAAGAAAATTTGTTAAGGAAACAAAGTCTCAAACACTGCGAAACGATCTGATGCTTGTGGAAAAAGTTTTTAAGAAAAAACCGATTGATGCCCTGAAGATTGATCAAAATTTCACTTTGCATAGCATCACTGCTGCTGACGATCAAATTATATTCAAAATTTTAACTTTCTCTAATTATATTCAAAAGAAGCCTCAATTTATCCCTCAAAACTCTTGTGAAGTGGCCAAACAGTACAGATAGTTGATTTAGACACAATTGGAGAAGATCAAAACAAAATTTCAAATAATTGGACAACCAACAGCAGTGGTGCTAGAAAAAATGAATAATTTATCAGTAGTCAGAGCATCAATCGGTTTTAGCTTAATAACTTTTCTCTCAAGCGTCAGATCGTTTCGTGGTTTTCGAGACTTGGTTTCTTTGTTAAATTTCCTATAAAAGCCACCCAACGGTTTATTTTTAGAAAGCAATGGGCGACTCCTGGAGGAATTATTTTGTGAAAGTAATTTTCCCATACAAAATCCCATGTAAACTTTAAACAGTGGGCGCAAAAATATAGTTTCAGGGATCGAGCTAAGAATTTGCATAGTTGTTCTAGGACCCAAATGGTACCTAAAAAGTTTCTCGGAACTGAAATGTAATGTTTGTCCCACGAGAGAATCACTGGTTTGTGTGCACTTCCGACGAAGAATTTGTACCAAAAGTAAACAATTACCTCAGGCCCGTAGCCAGGATTTTGTTTCGGGAGGGGCTTAAAAAAATTTGCATAAAGCTTTTAATTCTGACAATTTGATATAGTCACTAGAAACTAAATTAAATTTTGAAAAGTTCATAATGAAATCAATTCCAAATCAAAGACAATCCTAAAAATATGTTCATTGTCACAAGAAAGGTTATAGTACTTACTCTCGTTACAACAAAGTATATTCTAGAATTCACAGTATTTATGCGCTAACCGAATATGACAATGCTTGACGGTGCTGGAAAACACTAGGTGTTCCAAGCTACACCTTTAAAAGGCGTAGAAGATGCTAAACCGAAATGAGTAGAAAAATATCCATAAAATGTTCGAACGAAGAGAATGTCGAAATTCGTACAAAATCTTCTGATTTAGCAAGCGATTTGTAGATGCGCAGAGACGGTTCAACTTCTATTTTCTTTGTCTGGTGTTCTGCGAGTATTACCAGTTCCAAGGCATCGTGCTAACACAATTTTTTGATATATTCTATTTAAATGAAACTATTTTCAAGACTAGCCTTGGTCGGGTAGATTAGAACCCCAGTTAGGAAGGATTTTTGGTAATCAATAGGATCAAAATATAAATTTAAATGATTAAACCAACTGAAGGAAACTGCCCACAATTTAATTGATTAAAGAAAATTGTCTACAAATCGAATGAAAACACTGATTACTAATATCTTCTAATTTTCCTTCAAATCGCCAGTCGCCGTGCATGTGTCGTTCACCGTGCAGTTTCAAAATCACGAAATTTAAAGAACTAGCTCCCTAAATCCATCGGAGAGATCCAGATCCCAAATCCTTTCGTTTCATCGTTTTATTGAAACATTCCAACTAAAGTTGAATCAAAATTTTAAATACACCGTAAGTTGATCATATAACGTGCACTGGTGCCAAACAAATGTCCTCAACTACTTATTCTCGTTTTGTTGGTAATAGTTTTATATTATTTCTAAATTGTGACGTATTTAGATAGGTATTTTTACGGTGACTATGAGGGCGGTTTTCATTTTGATAAAAAAAAAACAGGATTTGAAGTCACGTCAAATCCACCTAAACGCACGGTAACTGGGGACTTGACGGTACGTGAAATTTGTTAAATGTATTACCAAAAGAACTAGAACCTTCTGATGTCGCAAAAAGCAGAAGCAAAAAAAATTGCTACGCTATAGCAGGCTACAGGCACCAGTGAATCAAGCTAGCTATTGTTCTATATCAGTGCACATACAAATTGTATCGTTGCCCCCGGCTGCGGAGTAAAATGAGTTTGCCAAATGAAGCAAAAGTGCCTGTGCTACGGGATAACACGAACAGTTAAGGAAGTGGAACAATTAGTTAAAGTGAAAATGGAGCTTAATCTCGCTGAAGTTACCTACATTCAGCTACATCACGTAAAAACTGTGTTTTGATCACGTTTAGAAGCTTAGCACAGGCCAAAAACTTTATTGCAAAGAACAACATGCAACACGAGGTCGAATTTAATAACACCAGAATCAAGATCCCCGTGCATATGGAAAACGACATGGTGGACGTGCGTATCCATGATTTGGCCCCGCGCACGAAGGAGGATTTCATCAAACAAATCATGTCGCAATATGGAGAATCTATTACGAATCTATTACGAATTTTTTCTCCGGCATTCCCAATGGCGTTCGTATTGTGAGAATGCGAGTGACTAAACCAATACCTTCTTACATGACTATCGAATGCAAATCACCGAAGGATGGCGTGACCTATAAGCAAACAACGCTAATTACATATCCCGGGCAGACCCCAACATGCCAATTCTGTAACTATACAGCCTACTACGGAAAACATGCGCCGAAGCAACTAGTCAAAACTCATCTACTACAGCCAACTCTAACAAGCAGCCACCGATACCTTCAGATAAACCTAAAACAACGATCCAATTACCCAATAATGCAGGTACAACGACCACGACAACCGCTCCCAAACCAACAACTAGCATCGCCAATAAAGAAGCGAATACCGATGAAGACAACAGCGACCCATAAGAACAAGAAACAAATAAGAACCTCTGATCGTGAACAGGAAGAAAGCAGTACCGATGACGACATGGACGGGAACGATAACGCGAGAGAAGGCAGACTGAATGACCACCAAGCGGCCTCACCGCCAAGGAAAAAGATCTCAACACGCAGCAGCAAACTGCGTCAACAAGATCTGGCAGACCGACATTCTTAGAATTTTTTTATTTTTACTTATTGTAAAAAAAATTAAAAGACCCACGGATCAGTTGTGCTAACGCATTGAGCCGTTTCAAATAAAATTTTAGATTGAAAAAAAAAGAAATATTATAAATATGAACAAGCTCAATAATTTCAGCATCTCTTTATTCCGACATATGGACGGGTATACATCGCACTTACTTCACCTCTGTCGAAGAGTAACGTAGGTGTAAGGCCAACTTTCTTTGATGATTTCTGTTGTTCTGTAGTTGAGTGCCCAGAAAATATAGAACAGCTGCTCTTGGGTCGATTTCAATTTATTTATTATTTTTTCTCTCTTTTTCTTCGTGATCTCTGCTCATCTCTTTCATTTTATTCCATAACGAACACAAATAAAACGAAAACATGAAATCGAAACATTAATCCCAATTTATTGACTGTAGACTCAACTAGTTACAACATTTTAGTCGCTCTCCGTGATAGGCTACTGATGTTTGTTCACTGTATCGTCACGTCGTTTTTAGACTTACATGGACACTAATTGGAAACCATCGAAAGAGACAGAAATGCTGCTGCTTACAACATTAAGTTTATTATGATTGATTGACTAATATGTGGTTTAGCATCTATTGACATCCGTTGAAAAGTAAGGATAAAATCACAACAGATAGTCCTACCGCTACTATGTACGTTTCTGTATGTGAACAACATTAGTAATATACGACGGTATACAATTCTTGGGTTGATGAACACCTCAGAAAAACCGCTGTTTTACCACTTTTTGGCTTGTTTATTTTTTGGCATTTTTCTTGCTTATTGTTCGATTGTTTAAAATATCACTACTTTGCGGACTAATAATGTTTAAATACGAACCGCATTCTCCGCATAAAATGAAATTGAGTGTCAACAGAAATACTATTGCATTAAAATGACGCGAAAACAAAAACTGTCTTCTCGACTATATTGTCATCAACTAACGGAAATGTTTTTGTCTAGCACGCTTGAGTGAGATGCCTGATGTTTCTACTAAGCGTACAGTGCACTAACTTATTACAGAAATTCAATTTTCTTATGCTTTAACTAACTTTATTCTGGCTAATATATAACATATTATTTGAGTTTTGTTAGACACAACCACTAGTGATAAAGTTCTCATTTTGGGACAGTTTTTGAGCTCACTTTTCTATAAAACTTCTGCATTTTTATTATATATTTCGTTTATTTTATTCGGTTCAATGCATTAGCTAAATGCAGCCTTGTGTCTTCAATATATTTCCATGATGTGAACAATGAAAGTGATAAAACGTGAATGGTTGTCCTACAGATCTCGTGCGAACAACTAGCGATTGCATGTGGAGAACTATTTACTAGGCTGAGAAATATTTTTCCTAACCAACAGTGTCGCGGTGGTGTTCATTTCTATCTCGTACACTTCCTTATCATCATAGTGGTTACTGCCATGTCCATGTTCGCGAATTTCTGACGGGTCACGAGTGTCGACTTCCTCAATGATGGTGCCGACCGTTGATTTTGAGATACTAGACGCAGTTTTTGCCGTCAATATTATCCGAACAGCAGCCAAAATTTGGCAAATGTTTGTTTTTCAGGAAATGGTTTTGGAGACTATGTATATGCAAAAAGAATGTGTAAAATAATACTATCGCATTCAGTTTTTACGTGCAGGGTCAGGTTGGAGGAAATATGTCTGTTCACCTAGATTTTCACCACAAAAACACCATTTAATATACTTCCTAGATGTGTCCTTTATAATGAATACCATTTTTTCCAAATGTGACAGGAATCTTTTAATAGCCACGGTGCAAGTAAGTGGTATCAGATCTTGTAGCCGAGCATTGATTTTCTCATCGTCCATATATATGAGGATCAACCACATGTTACAAGTTGTTATGCAAAATGACTGGTTTCGCCTGGGCTAATTTGTTAAATGGCATCAGCACTGAACGCCTGACATGGTTAAACTCGTTAAAGGCGATGTTCGTAAGCATAACCTCCATAATCACCTTCAGCAAATATTTCACATCATTAATGTTGCTCCAGCCAAATACGGAGGCTATTGACTTCAGGTCTTTTCGCATAAGATCGATCTTATGCGAAAAGACCTGAAGTCAATAGCCTCCGTATTTGGCTGGAGCACTACTTCTTGCTTCTGCGACTCAATCATTCGACAGATCCCCACAGCAAGAATTAAAGTAACAGTTTCGTTTGTCTTCCGACGAGTCACACAATATGAAGGGAACTGTTTTATCACACTCAGCATACTGAGTAGATATCCTGACCGCTGTCTTCGGTGGTTCGAAATAGCAATCTTCCTCACAATTCTCGCATTAATTTGTTGAAACCAAACAAGATACAATTTTTTTAAGAGTCACCGAAAAACATGTTGTTTCTTAAATTTATTTTTGAAAATTTTCGGGGGGGGCTTTAGCCCCCTAGCCCCCCCTCTGGCTACGTGCCTGAATTACCTGGTCGAATCTATGTAGGCTCCAAGTATTGTGTGTACTGAAAAACCACAGAAAATTTACCACAACTGCAACGAATTAATCCCTTCTACTATCTAGAATCATGGCGGTATTTATACGTTATTTGCAGCTCAAAATGTGTATGTGTATGTGTACCCTGAACACACCGATAGAATGCTGACGTTTCTTACAATTCATCTCGCAATGGCTACGGGCCAGATTGTAGACCCAATTTTCGATTTACGTTTCATTACGTGTCGTTGATTGGGTTTAGGCACTAATGAGCTTACGTTTGGCTTTCCATGACTGGCGAAGGGAATGGTAGCATCCACAACAGCTTTCCCTTGCTGATGAAATGATATACGCGTAAATTAGATTCCCTTTCAATGAAAATTGCGTTAATTCGGATGAGGGCTTAAATCGAAGTGAAAATGACGTTGGAGGTGGGGAGTCATTATTCTGAATTTCTCGATAACTGGGGCATTAGTGATGCTTGTCAAGCCTATATAAAATATAAAGATTCAAGTTCTTAGTATTATGGAATAACATCACCGATTAATAGAATGAAGTTTCATAGAAACATTGATTCAGTTGTTTGTTTATTCGGGTTTTAACCTAACCGATCATTCACCCGTTGAGCATCATTTACACATCAAAATGAAATAAATGACTGCTCTGCTTTTATTCGGTGTGGTTGTAGAAACCAAACGTTTCGAGTATCTAAAAGCACGATGCTCCCTACATTTATTCTTATATTTCCCGTGTATGTTTTCATTGCCTTTTATGTTATTTGTTCAGTAAGAAACCTAGCAGGCAGTGACTTTTACGTCTTCTCAAAATAAAATGCCAAAAAAACATACACGAACAATAAGCAATCTTAGCTAGCGAATGTGGGTTTTGGGTAACCATCGCAACGGCGAAATGTCATCAAGTGGTTCAGCTTACCTGCGACGAAACTAATCAAATGAATCCTACCGTAGAAAGGTAAACACACAATGAAATTTTCCCAGCAATTCAAACTCCCCTTCCCCTCCTGTCAGAAAGTCCCCCCACCAATCTACTCAAACCCATATCATTTCTGACTTTGGTAATAGGATCCCAGTGAAAGGACAAGCAAGGTACATTCATTGTGTACACTCAATCATACACACTCTCTCATACACGAACACATACAGGTACGCGTGCGCATACACACACACACACACGAAAGCTGAACAACATTTGATTTTGTTTTCAGAGAAAAGCAATATTATTTCAGGAGGTAATGTACACACAAAGTGGATTTTCAATTGTGAGCAATCGCTCGCTTGTTCCGAGCTGAGAAGTTACCATCCATTTCATATAGGTACCTATGCTATGGTGGGGGGAACGCTTTCGACGAACATCACTAGAAACTGCAAAGCAATGCATTGCAATGTACAACGCACGGCTTGCTTGGTTTGGTTGCTAACAATAAGAGATGCATGCATAGAAGTAGTACACCTTCCTTTGCCAGGTTAGCTACAACGTGCAAGGTATGGCAGTGCTTCCATGATCAAATTTCAGCTCTCTGATAGCAATTTAGCAGTGAAACACATACGAACATCCGATGTTGGTTGGCTTGGTGATGTGCATTTTAACCGATTCCTACTGTGGGGTCAGTGGTGCCACATGTTCTGAATTTATCATTTTTTCTAGGGGGAATCACAGATTTTTATTAAAGAATAGATCATGGTTTATTTTTTGAAGATGATGTGTGGAAAGCAAAGTTTCAATTTTTTTTTTACAAGAAAACGAGATCCTATTGGATTTGCTGATATGTGATATATTTGATAACAGTCAATTGTTTTCCAAGATACAATCTATCGACATGACACCAGAATATCTAATTTACGGTCTCAAGTTTGTCCCAGCTTCATCGGACCATTGATTTAATTTGCTACACTCTCGGGTTTTTCGCTGAATTGATATCAATTTTCGAGCTGGTAAAATATTCAGTTAGAACAGTTATTCAGAGAACTGCTAGTGTGAACTTTATACAAAATGGAACTACGATTCGAGAATGATTACCGGACAGAGAAGGGGTGAGATGTTGAGAGCGAAGATGTATAAAAACGACCCTAGAATGCTTCTCTGAGGTCCCACCGGTAGAAATGGCAAACTTACCAAACACAAAATTTGATATTTATAGATACAGTTGATTGATCTTGATTTGAAAATATGACTTGGTAACCGACAATTAAGTTATACTCGGAACTGCAGGAAAATTACGATTGATAGAACACATGAAAGCTCAATACTTCCTGGAATGACAAAGTTTTATTTTTTTACTCTTTGACTGGTCCCAATTCCCCCAGTATGAAATACAGTCGATGAAAGGTTGAGGTATAAATTATTCACCGGGACACCTGATCCGATGTGAAACAGAGAGCGACTTCAAACGGGGTCGGATGGCAATAGAGCAAAAAAAAACAGAACTTCCACTGCATATTCGGAAGAAATGTGAGCAAACACCATTTCGTACAACCCGTTCGGGTTTGCTGAGCGCAATTCGTCTATAGAAACTTTGTGGGAAACTTTTCTTCTTCTTCTTCTAACGTCGACATCAGTGAGAAAAACGAAAAACCCTTGTCTTGAAATAGTGTGCGCAGCAGGAGAAATGAAAATTTAATTTAGGTAACTTGGAAAATTTTATTTGAAAGCCCGAACCCTTTCTCGATGCTCATTTCTTTACGATGCGGGTTGGAAAGCTGTCGAACGAGACACTTACCGTTGTTCCTATCACCCCCTTCTACGGCGGTGCAGGTTCTAGCTGGCTGGTAGTCGAGCCAGGGTTTCACTCGCGCTGTTCATTAGTAAAGTAGCTCAGCAGCATCCGGTAGATGCTGGCAGGAATGAAAAACGTCCTTCTCTTCTCTATGTCTCCACCAGGCATATCAAGTCACGTAATCCTGATAGGGACAAGTTCTTTTCACCTAGTTAGTGCACTGCTGACAAACGTGACCGTAAACAAAAGACGGGGTTTTCGCTCGACGGGTTCAGAAGGTTCATTGCCAAAAGCGCTAGGGATGATAGAAAATTTCCCTGAACCAAGTCGGAAAGTTACCACTTAGCATCCCCATGCATCTTTCTGTCGAAGTAAGCTCGTATCCGCCGATATATACTTCTCACGTTCCATTCTTATCAAGCCGGTCGGATAAAAACTCTCGAACAGTCTGGTGAACTCGTACCACCACCACGTACGAAGCCTTCTTGTGTAAGCTTATCTTGCTGTTCAGTCCAATCCAACCATCTTAATAAGTCAATGCATCGCTCGAGTTGGCCTTTTTGTAATACCTGCCTTTTTTCCTATTTTGATCATGAAATCAAATCACATCATTAAACAATACAGTTCGTTTTGCTCATTTTTTCCAATTTTTAAATAGACCGACCACAGTACGGCAAGTGAAGGTAGACCCAACATCATCAATCAATCAAGCATTCTAATTGTTTTAGTTGAATATTCATTTGATTTCCTTCGCGAACACAAGCTGTTTTGAATTTGGGTACTATCTGGTTCCAAGTTAGTGCCAGGTACTGATGAAACGAACTCGAAACCCATGACTCAGTGAAGTGAAGTGATTGAGTAATAACATGATCTACCTGCCGTTAATTAGCAGAGATTCGAATGGAATGGAAATGGTCAACCCGTTCACGTGAATGAAGCAATATTTGATTCCTATTGACTTTGCAGAAATGAGTTTCCCATGAACGGTAGCCCAAGTGTTTTTGTATCTGTGCTAAATGAGCATTTGAGCATGTTGAGATTATATGGGCAGTGTACCACAGGTTCGACATTAGATGCGATCTTAGGATTTCATAAGTGAATCGATAAGGATTCGGATATTTGCTCTATGTTTGGTTTTGAATAATGTGCAGTGCACGAGTTATAGGTTTGACATTACTAACCATTTTATGAGGTCGGTTGGAAATTGCTTAGACAACTACTCAGCATCCATCTAAGATTCATTTCATCATTTACATTGTCGTCGCAAGCTTATAATTTTATTAACTAATTCAACTCTTTTCCGACGATTAATTTGATTGAACTCTAATGCTTTATTTGTGCAAACTTTAGATTTAAAATTTCGCAAAACTATGGTTAACCTTTCGATGTTCCTTCAGCCCTTCACGGGTACCTCATGGTCATACAGAGAAACCGGGAGTATCAGTGATTTGTATGGAGAAGTTTTGTGCGTTTCTGTGGGTTATGGGACTTTAGCTGACTATGTAATATACGTAGAAATTCCTATTCACACAACACACGCGACTAGCGTTCCAAGATATATTGATTCGTCGGCAACCTCGTACCATACCCTATCGATTTGCGCATAAGAAAAAACAACCGTTTGAATAACCACCATGTACTTCATCTTGTTAGAGTTTGTAATCAGTGTGGTTCTCGAAGGCTTCCTTTTAAGAGGCACCAATGCCTCTTCCACTGCTCTGCGAACAACGTCAATACTGTCGGTGTCGTCCGTTCAGCTAAAAATCATATAAGATATCGTTATGATTGTGTCTACCTTTGCAAGTAAGATCTGCGTATCCTTCTTTCAGGCGCCTTATTGAACAATAGATTAGAGAGTGCATCGTGCAGGATCCAAATTCGGAGGGGGCCTGAAATTTTGATTTTGAAGTGTTCTTTAGGCAATACGTAATACGTAATTACCTTATTTAATGGATATCGGTTTTGATGGTCGAATTTAGTTTGGATTGATTTTGAGTTTAAAAAATTTCTCACAAAGTCATAAATTTGGGCGGGGGTTCCGGACCCCCAGAACCCTACCCCTGGATCCACCACTACCCTGCAACAAACCATGCAACGTCATAATCGAGTTGGATTTCTCTCTGGCTATTTAAACGCATGATTTTTACCCATGTCATTCACCATTTTTCTCGAGATAAAATATCTCTAACCCTACGCGCTTGATCATTAATCCCTAATACTTTCTAATATTTTATCATTGATACATGATTATCGGATCTGAGTCCTTGTTCTTTATTCCTTAATTATTGACCATGAATCTTATCTCTTAATCTTTGAACCTTTTCCCTGATCCACAATTTTTGACCCTTGCCCCTTGGCCATTGAACCTAAATTGTTTATACCAGATCCTTCATCGTTGATCCTGGGTACTTGATCCTTGATCTTTAACAGTTATGTGTCCAACAAAAAAAACACCTTTAATAGGCCAACGAGGGTACCCGGATACCCACAAATTAAAATGCTCATAACTGTGGCTTCCTTTAACCGATTTGGACACTTTTAGATGTTTTGGATTCGGGAACTCGTCTACTTTTTGATTCTGTACAATAGAACCGGAATAATGGATCTGGTTTTTGGTAATCCGGATTTTCCGGAGTAATGTTCCAGTACTAGGATGTGATTTGTAAATTTTAATAATGCCCTAACAATATGAGTATCAAAACTCTTCAAATTGTCTCGGAAGTCTGTTTTTTATTGTTACGGGACCCTATGGCAATTTGAAAAATGGAATTGGAATGGAATGGCCACTCACGGCTCCACGGAAACCTGCTCCGGAATGTCCGTTCCGGGGTTAAATCACCAAATGGTTCCAAAACCACGAGATACGGCCTACTGATGCAATTCCAAGAATTTTGATACCCATATTGCTAGTATTCCATTGAAGTTCGCAAATAGTACCTCAGCTCTGGAACCTGCTTCCGGAAACCCGGATTCGCGGGAACCGAACGAAGTAACCCGATTCATTTTTACCAAGTCCAAAAGAGGATGAGTTTCTGAATCCAAAACGGCCAAAAGTATCGAAATCGGTTGGATATTACCTTAGTTATGGGCATTTCAGTTTTGTGGGTACCCGGGTACCCACGTCGGCCCGTTACGTAATAAAAAAATTCAGGAGCCCCTCCTCACTCCCACCCTTCCTATATCAACAATATTATTAACCCAAAAGCTTGACTAAGTGAAGTTCTAAGAGGTCACAAAATTTCAATTTCCAGCTATGGATAAAACATAGGAATTTAATTAATTGAAGCTTAAAAAGGTACCCGGGTACCGCGTCGGACACACAACGGTTAAGATTAAATGCTTCATCATCAATCATTGATACCTAACCCTTAATCAACGGTTGACACTTAGTCTTTGATATTGGATCAATGATACTTAGTAATTTGATCCTTGATCTTTGATCCTTGATCCTTGATCCTTGATCCTTGATCCTTGATCCTTGATCCTTGATCCTTGATCCTTGATCCTTGATCCTTGATCCTTGATCCTTGATCCTTGATCCTTGATCCTTGATCCTTGATCCTTGATCCTTGATCCTTGATCCTTGATCCTTGATCCTTGATCCTTGATCCTTGATCCTTGATCCTTGATCCTTGATCCTTGATCCTTGATCCTTGATCCTTGATCCTTGATCCTTGATCCTTGATCCTTGATCCTTGATCCTTGATCCTTGATCCTTGATCTTTTATCTTTGATCTTTGATCTTTGATCTTTGATCTTTGATCTTTGATCCTTGATCCTCTTTGATCCTTGATCCTCTTTGATCCTTGATCCTCTTTGATCCTTGATCCTCTTTGATCCTTGATCCTCTTTGATCCTTGATCCTCTTTGATCCTTGATCCTCTTTGATCCTTGATCCTCTTTGATCCTTGATCCTCTTTGATCCTTGATCCTCTTTGATCCTTGATCCTCTTTGATCCTTGATCCTCTTTGATCCTTGATCTTTGATTCTTGATCTTTCCTTGACCACTTACACTTGATTTTTGCTCTGGATCTTTGGTCCTTGTTTGATGCCAAATCTTTGAGCATCGAGGTTTGTTTATAGATGCGCGATCGAAGATTCTTGAGTCTTTATACTTACTCTTTATCACTTGATCTTGGTTTTTTTACTGATACTTGTTCTTTAAGAAAGCATAGAAGCAGTCTTCCCAAATGAACATCGAACACCACGTTCGCTCTAGTTCTGTGCTCATCTTACACCATCATTTCGTGTGCAAACTCGAACGCGCTAATGCGTACCAAAATACGAGCACATGTTCGTCTGTACAACCGAACCCCATGTACGTACGCGGTGTTCGTACAGACAGGTTCTTGATACTAGTTTTCGCTTTCTCTCACCCATCATCACTAGCATTGACTCATTCTATTTTGTGTGTGCCTATCTTATGTACGCACACGGTATACGTACACGGTGTTTCATCCTAAGTTTGCAGAGCGTTCGCTTGGGTTCGGTGTTTAATGCGAACCTGTACACAAAGGCAAAGCATGTTTGAGGTTGAACGCGTGCACTACATTTTGTACACGGGTGCAAACTTGTCAATGTTCATGGGAAGACTTCATAGGTGTTTTATTTCTTCGAAAAACATTTTTTCTTGTTTTTGCGTATGTTATGTATTCCATTTTTCAAGGTTTTAGGAACAAATCCAATGCAAAATAGACAGAGAAAAAATGATCGGAATGGTAAGAAGGAAAATTCGATTAGGATTCACTTTTTTGAACACACTGAAAAAAAGGCCTTAGCGCAGAAATCGAACTAGAAATTTCCCAGTCTCTAGTAAGGTGCGTTAACCACTCCGCCATCGATGAACTGTGGTGACGTCATGACAAATACCCAACAGTATCGTAATCACCGCCACAGCCCCAATACCTATTAATGTGACTCAACGAGCCCTCAAGTCTCCTATGAGTAAATCGTCACTGCCACCTCTCTTCGATCAGCTATATCTTTCTCATTATCTATTTTTAGTTTCTGTGGAACACGTTAATGTTTAAGTTACTATTATCACTGATTGCTTCTCATTAGCTAGCTCAGTTAAAGCCAGGCATTGGTCGTGGATAGAGCTTTGAAGAAGCATATTGAAATCTGCCCTCAAAGCCTATTGGCAGAAGGTTACGGGTAATCCAACCGTAGATAGAATTAATACATATTTCTTGTTTTGGCGCAGGCCATGTTTTTCCTTTGGCATAACCTGAAATACAGTAGAGTAGAGTGGTGTCCAGTAGGTCAGTTTTTTTTGCGAGTTCGTGCGATGCAACTTTTGCACTGATTTTGACAAACAGACGTTGGAAAGTTTATACATTTGGCAAAGTTTTGGCAATAATGATTTTATGCCTGGTTAAATTTTTTCCAGCTAAATCCAATAAGGCAAAGATACCTTTTCGATGTTTTTTAAATCTGGGGGTTCTATAGGTCACTATACTCGAGGTTGACTAAACGTACACGTCTAGAAAATCATTTTTAAGAGTATAAATACTGCAGATAATTATTTTAAAAAATAATTTAAATTATTTAAATGCAATCCATTAACGTCATTGAGCAAAGAAAAGTGGCAAATGATGTGCAAAATCATAAAACCCCAGAAGGAAATGTTGAAAAAACATGTTGTTTTTTTGAAGCTGTGTCTGTCTTTGTACTTGCGAATGACACCTTCGGTGTCCTCGTCATCGCCAGAGTGTCGAGTTGAAGTTGTGCATTCCGGTTCGCGTGGTTATTTGGTTTTTGGTTTTTGGTTTTAGGTTTTTGGTTTTTGGTTTTTGGTTTTTGGTTTTTGGTTTTTGGTTTTTGGTTTTTGGTTTTTGGTTTTTGGTTTTTGGTTTTTGGTTTTTGGTTTTTGGTTTTTGGTTTTTGGTTTTTGGTTTTTGGTTTTTGGTTTTTGGTTTTTGGTTTTTGGTTTTTGGTTTTTGGTTTTTGGTTTTTGGTTTTTGGTTTTTGGTTTTTGGTTTTTGGTTTTTGGTTTTTGGTTTTTGGTTTTTGGTTTTTGGTTTTTGGTTTTTGGTTTTTGGTTTTTGGTTTTTGGTTTTTGGTTTTTGGTTTTTGGTTTTTGGTTTTTGGTTTTTGGTTTTTGGTTTTTGGTTTTTGGTTTTTGGTTTTTGGTTTTTGGTTTTTGGTTTTTGGTTTTTGGTTTTTGGTTTTTGGTTTTTGGTTTTTGGTTTTTGGTTTTTGGTTTTTGGTTTTTGGTTTTTGGTTTTTGGTTTTTGGTATTTGGTTTTTGGTTTTTGGTTTTTGGTTTTTGGTTTTTGGTTTTTGGTTTTTGGTTTTTGGTTTTTGGTTTTTGGTTTTTGGTTTTTGATTTTTGGTTTTTGGTTTTTGGTTTTTGGTTTTTGGTTTTTGGTTTTTGGTTTTTGGTTTTTGGTTTTTGGTTTTTGGTTTTTGGTTTTTGGTTTTTGGTTTTTGGTTTTTAGTTTTTGGTTTTTGGTTTTTGGTTTTGCCTTTCTCAATAGAAAGGTATTGCAATTGCTCTGAAAACCGACTTTTTAACGGAGGCCCGGAGGGCCGAGTGACATATACCATTCGATTCAGTTCGTCGAGTTCGGCAAATGTCTGTGTGTGTATGTATGTATGTGTGTGTATGTGTGTGTGTATGTGACCAAAAATGTCACTCATTTTTCTCAGAGATGGCTGAACCGATTTTGACAAACTTAGTCTCAAATGAAAGGTGCAACGTTCCCATAGGCTGCTATTGAATTTCTAATGGATCCGACTTCCGGTTCCGGAATTACAGGGTGATAAGTACGAACACGCAGAAAATGTCGATTTTAATAAATTCTGCAATGAATGTATAAAGGTGAAAAATTTTCCAAAATATGACCACAACTGCTTCGATTTGTAGTATTAGGTCACTAACATCCATTCAAAGTCTATTTGGCCACATTGGCCACCATCCTCGGTTCCGGAAGCCCCGGCGGAAGTATCTAAATTCAGAATAACAGTCACAACGGTTTCTCGGAGATGGCTAGACCGATTCGACTAAACTTGGCCTCAAATGAAAGGTATTGCGTCCCCGTAAATGGCTATTTAATTTCATCCCGATCCGACTTCCGGTTCCGGAGTTACAGGTTGTGGCGTGCGATCACATAGCAAATTGTGATTCAAACCGATACTCCGATGAAAGCAAAAAAGGTAAAAATTTCGCTAAAATGTCTCTCAAACAACTTAAATTTGTTGTTCTAGGTCACCGACGGCCAACCAAACTTTCGTTGACTACATTGACCACCATAGACGGTTCCGGAAGTGCCCGGGAAAAGCGGTCATCTTTCAAAATTTACGAACTCACATCAGTTTCCCTGAAATGGTTGGGCCGATTTTCACAAACTTAGTCCCAAATGATAGCTATAATATCCCCATAGATGTCTATAAAATTTCGTACGGATCGCATATATGGTTCCGGAAATATAGACTAAACCGTCCGGTCACATATGAAATTCCCATATAAGCCGGAACTCAATTTTTTTTCAAAGGGGGGACCTCATGAAATTTCAGAAATCAAATTCGTTTTTGATGCCAAACATCTTTAAAATGCATGAAACGTCGAGATTTTATGTTATCTCGAAAATTATTTTTTTTATAAAAATCGACTCTTTGGGACTTTGCCGATTTTGCACCTTTTTTCAGTTCAATATTACCGTGGCCGTTTTTTCTTTTTAAAAATTTTAGAACTCGAATAATGATGTATTTTCCTGTATATAGTTGTCATGTGATGTATAATAATAAAATGTAATATATGCATTTAAAAGCTTTTAATGAATATAAACAACGCACACATTCTCGTGATTCATGATTGAGAAAGGCACAATCGCACCGCTAGGTGGATTAAAATAGGTTTTTGGTTTTTGGTTTTTGGTTTTTGGTTTTTGGTTTTTGGTTTTTGGTTTTTGGTTTTTGGTTTTTGGTTTTTGGTTTTTGGTTTTTGGTTTTTGGTTTTTGGTTTTTGGTTTTTAGTTTTTGGTTTTTGGTTTTTGGTTTTTGGTTTTTGGTTATTGGTTTTTGGTTTTTGGTTTTTGGTTTTTGGTTTTTGGTTTTTGGTTTTTGGTTTTTGGTTTTTGGTTTTTGGTTTTTGGTTTTTGGTTTTTGGTTTTTGGTTTTTGGTTTTTGGTTTTTGGTTTTTGGTTTTTGGTTTTTGGTTTTTGGTTTTTGGTTTTTGGTTTTTCATTTTTCGTTTCTCGTTTTTCATTTTTCGTAAAGTGTTGATGCTTAGCCTACTTAACGGAAGGACGACGATTCATCAGACCCTTACATAAGTGTTTTAAAGTTTGAGATTTAGAAGGGTTAAGGTCTAGAATTCGCTCTAAGCAAGCTATGCAACCTGTAAAGCATAGTTTATTATCTAGTTACTTAGTTAGTCTACGAGTACACGAGCACTCGAAAAGAAAATATCTTCTTTAATTTTTGAGTTTTTTTGCACTCTGGGTAGCCGGCTACCGAGAGTAACGTATGTTTTCTAAACAAAGGCAATTCGAACCCACGTTGCAGGCCCTGGGAGTCAAGGGAATCGTTTTACCAACTACGCTACGTCCACCCCTAAATACAAGTTATTGATAACCCAGCGCACAAATATATTAGCCATGACGGAACTTGAAATTGGATATATAAATGCAAACGCGTAGCCAGCCAAAAGACCAAATGTCATCAATAAAATTAGACTCACGTGGAGGCATGAGATTGGAAACTTGTGAGAACTATGTTACCTTACCGTTTGACGACCAATAATATCAAAAATAAAATTCAGCGCACCAAAATTACATAAAAATGTCTTATTTGTTGAACCGAAATGACATAGTTTTATAGACTTAGGTTCACATTTTCTTCTAAACCGAGTCACTGTGACGCTTTTACTCAAAAATGAGTAAAATGTGTTTAATAGTTCAATATGGTGTACGATCGAAGTAGGTTCTCTTCATTCGACTTTGGCACTATATCTATTCCATTTTCCTCTTTTGCATTCCTAGATTTTGACTAAGTACGGCTTTTGACAGAATTTACAACAAAACCGTATCTACAAAAAATTATTAGAAAAAGGTACAGAGGACAATATTTAGTCAATGTTTTACTGATGTCGAAAGAAAAGAAACTTTGATCAGACATCATATTGACCTATCAAACAAATTTGACTAATTTTTGGGTAAAACTGCTATTTGCTGCAATGAGTCGCTGAGAATAAGAGTGTACAATAATGCATAGGATTAAGTATGCTAGACAACAAATTTAACCTAACGATGCATAGAAATCATACCATCATACTTTTACTTTATAGGAAAAAAACTAATTTACCAACTGATAAATGAATCTTTAACGAACTGAATTAGACACTGAAAACTGTGTGAATGATTTTCAGCATTTCCCCGAGTGAACGATTTTCCCATTTTTGCGTGTTAAATGATCATTAAACACGTGTTTTTTCTCACTCACCCGAAACCCGAACGCGCGTCCTGTCTGTCAGTCAGCAAAGTCTCTCTATCCTAGATGGGAAGGGCAAAAAAAGAGTAGGCTGAGTTGTCCCTCGCTCAGTGCCGGTTGAATGATGTGATGGAAAACGTGTATGGTTCGGTGACTACTTTGTTTTGTTTAGAATTCGTATCAATTTTTGACTGTGTTACACAGAAAAGTTGAACAATTGCTTTAAAAATGTACAGTCACATGTAAAATGATCGCCGCTTTCCACACATTTTCCGACCATACTATGCGAGAAACGAGTGTTTGTAGGAACAAATCGGCAAAAAATGGACCATTCAATCCGTCTGCTGGCAGTGAAGGAACATGTGGAAGTTTTGGATAGACTTTGCTCAATTTCCGGAAGTTGCTGTCCTGGGGGGCGGAGAAGCAGATTGAGTAGGATAGTTGCTGATGATTTTCAGATTCGATTCGCGCAATTTCTTTTTCTTCCTAGCCAGCAACATTGCAGTACATACCGCGGCGGCGGAGGGATGGCAAAAAACAACTTGATTTATTACGTGTTCGATTGGTTGATTTGCCGAGCTCCGATTGGAGAATGATTAAGTGTTTAGCCATTATCACGATAGCTAGCTGGCCAAAAAAAAACGAGAAAAAACTAGCTGAACCTAATGTAATTCTATTGCTAGGCAAGCAACCTTTTTACTCACCTCCGTTCGCCTGGAGCTGGTTGTTCGTCTTATCACTCGGAAATTTATGTCCGACTTGCTACCATAACCGGATTCCTTACTGCTCATTGGCTCCCCTTTGAAAGGTAGCATAAAACAACAGAATAGATCCAACCAAGGATTGTGTAGCACATATTTCACAGGTGTTTTTCTCGACTCCCCCTGCAGCTCCCCATCGCCAAGCTATGTCAGCATTGTTTATGGCTCTACTCTGCCCGGTGGGTTGCGGTTTGCAAATTTAGCAGCAGCAAAGCAGAAAAAAAACGGTGACAAATTTATCATTAGTGTAATTGCCGTACAACATTGTCTCGTTATGCAGGATATGGTAATTTTGAAGATTAAATACAAAAAAAAATGGATTGCTGCTAACAGCAGCAGGGGAATGTAATTTAGTTGTTATAAATTTTATCAGATTTGGTAGCACCTGAAATGTAATTTAGCTTACTTTTATTGTCCATGTTAATGCGTCGTCAGCAAATGTGTTTTTTTTTAGAATGGCAGAGCCATAATTTCTGCGGATGCGTGAAATGGGAAAAAAGGACTAATAAACTAAGCTTATAAATGGTACTCTATTCATTCTACGGCAGCGAACATAGAACGAGCGACAAAATTCAATCAATTCGTGGGTCATTTAACTTAAAATAATGACCGATTGAAAACATAATTTCCTTGCGTTTCCGACTGTGAAATGGCGTAACAGCTGTGGACGCTGTAAATTACCACCATCTAATCATCTTTACGTGCTTTAAGTGCTGAGTACCTTCGGAACTCGCTTGGAATATCGCGTAAAATCGAACATTACATCTAACCTTTCATTTCCTTTTACCCCACCCGAAACTGCTTCACTTCATATTTGACTTCCGAAACGGTTTCTCGCCCATTCCGTTGATAAGTGCCAATAAAGTGTTATTAATTTTTATCGTTCTTTTTTATCCGATCTTTACCGACAGTGCCAGCCAGCTGGTACGGCGGAGGGGAAAAAAATCAAATCGATTTCGTTCTTTCGATTAATGTTCGTTGATAGGAAAAATAGACTACATTCTATGGCATATTGGAACTTTAAGGGGTGGTGCATTATATCCGTTAGATGGTAAATCATGATATTTTTGATGTAGTAGCTGAAGTAGTCAGTGCACACTCTAATTCATTTGAGGGGAAGCAATTCAGTATATGCTTAGGGAGTCTTTAAAAAAAAACTTCTTTCGAATATAGAGCTGTTGTTGTTGTTGTTGTTTATTGAGGCTTTAATCTTGGAGGTCATGCGCCTATAGAAAGTGATCAATAAAGTACATGTCATTTTACAAACATATATGTGAAAATATTGAAATATTGAGATTTTAATCAGTTGTCCTAGTTACTGTTTCTGGAAAGATTTGCTAAGTCCGTTGAAATAGTAGCGTTATTCTGTTAAAAGGGATGGAGCTCGAGTTGTAGGTCTCGGAAATTTTCCCCGTGATTAGTAGGACCCAAATGGTATCCAAAAAGTTGCTCGGAGATGGAGTCTCTTTTCTGTCCCACCCTAGTGGGCAACCAATATTTCCTTCGAAAATCGGAGAAATCGATGCAGTTGGCTAAGATGTGCCTTGTACTGCACGTGTTACACATCGGAACGTCGACGCAGGCCAGATTGTGAGCATGTGTAGTCCTAGTATATTCAGCCCTAAGCCTCGAGAATATTACAGTTTGTTTATTCGTGGAATTTCGGTCGCGAATTTTTAAGCTATTCGTTGTGTATTACGCTGTTTTAGAGTTTTGATTTAGTTCTCGTGTGATTTTTGTCGATCGTTTCATCGGTGTTGTGTGTATTGGCGCAAGTATCTGGCGCTGGAGCGATAGAAAATCGATTTAGTGCTAGTGATTAACAGCGCTTTTCTTTGGCTGGTAAACAAGCCACTACCTCTCTCGTCGACCCATTCGTCTGAAGCATCATGCCTACGTTGGAGAGTCTACTGAAAGGCGCATTGATATGGCGAAACATTGTGCGTTCTGAGATTACAAAATTGAATTGGTAATGTGCTCGAGTGCGGAGATGGGGTCTTCCAAACCTCTGTTGCAGGCAAGTATGCGCACTCGTCGAACCATTCACTTCCTGTAATGTCAATCGCTTCTAGTGGCTCGAGTCAATGCACCGCGAATGTTCCTAGAGCTACCAACGCAGCGGAAAGAACATTGAATGCCAAGTCATCTGACCGCTTGTTTTCGATATATTATCAGAACGTCAGAGGCATACGGTCTAAAATCTCCCGACTCCGCTTGCAGCTATCCAGTTGCGATTACGATGTAGTCGTGCTCACTGAAACTTGGCTAAGATCGGATATCGACAGTGCAGAAATTTCGTCCGATTATACAATATTTCGATGCGATCGTAGCTCATTGAGCAGCAGTCACTCACGGGGAGGCGGAGTACTGATTGCCGTTAAAAGCGGCCTGAGTTGTGAATCTATTTCGCTGCCAAATTGTGACCAGCTTGAACAAGTTTCAGTTCGAGTGAAATCTGAACATCGTTTGCTGTACATTACTGCCATCTATCTTCCACCCAACGCTTCTCTTGACCTGTATAACGCTCATGTGAATGCAGTGCAGCTTATGTCGGACACTTCTTCTGAAACTGGCATGATTTTGACGCTAGGAGACTTCAATCTTCCTAATCTACAGTGGCAAGACGAGGACGTTAACGGCTACATTCCATCGAATATCTCGAGTGAGAACGAACAATGCCTTATAGAAACTATGCTCGCGTCTGGTATGCATCAGCTCAACGATATCGTAAATATAAACGGCAAGCTCCTCGATCTTGTGTTTGTCAGTTTGCCGGAGCATATTGACATCATAGCACCACCAACATCACTTTTACCGATTGACGATCATCACGCACCATTTGTTATGCTACTTAATGGTAGCTATAATAGCGCAACCACACTGGACAATGATGCTGTGGGAATAAATTTCAATTTACGCTCGTGTGATTTTGGTCGGTTGAATGACGCGTTCGCAATCATCGAATGGGAAACGATATTACAGAAAGAAACACTGGACGAAGCCGTGTCAGTTTTTTACAACACGCTGTACGCGATGCTCAGTGACCACGTGCCGCAAAAGAGACAAAGAACATCTCCAGTTCATAACAAGCCATGGTGGACCCCTGAGCTTCTAAATCTTCGAAACGTTCTTAGGAAAGCACGCAACCGTTTCTTTCTGAGGAAGTCCAACAATGAGCGACACATCCTTCGTGAAGTAGAAACGACATACAATCGACTTCTTGTGTCTACATATGAAAATTATGTGGCTCGAACTCAATACAATGTAAGACAAAACCCGTCATGTTTCTGGAATTTCGTGAGAAATCAAAAGTCGGCTACCAGTATCCCAACTAATGTAACATACAACGAAGCCACCGCTACCACTAATGACGAAGCAGCAAATCTTTTCGCCGAGTACTTCGAGAGCGTATTCACCAAATCATCGCCGATTCCTCGCTTCAACTGCTTCGCTAATGTAGCCCATCATGACATTAATCTACCCATCATTCAATTTTCCGCTGTCGAAGTACTGAAAATCATGGATGATCTCGACGTAGACAAAGGCCCTGGAGCTGATGGAATACCATCCATACTGCTGAAGAATTACTGCAATGCACTGGCATTACCCATCACTTCTTTATTCAATCGCTCGCCGCGTGACAGGGTTTTCCCGTTGGCCTGGAAATCAGCTTCAATCGTTCCGATCTACAAGTCCGGAAACTGTAATCGCGTCGTGAACTATCGTGGCGTTTCTATTTTGAGTTGTTTAAGCAAAATTTTTGAAAAACTGATCCACAGCGTGTTGTACAATGTTGCATCCTCAATAATCTGTCACAGCCAACATGGTTTTATGAAACATCGCTCCGCTACTACTAATCTAATGTGTTACGTCAACATCTTGTGCCGTGAAATTGAGCTCAGGCGACAAGTTGATTCAGTGTATGTGGACTTCGCAAAAGCCTTCGACACTGTACCGCGTATTTTGGTCATTGATAAAATGAGACACATTCCTATCATTATTTCCTTCATGGATTACGCAGTGGCTATTTTCGTACTTGGCGGACAGAACTGGTCATGTTGTACACTGACCTTAATTAACCGGTGAGTAAAATGGATAATTTTTGAAGTAGAATACTTCTAACAATACAATATGGGGGTCCCTTTTTAAAAGTTTCTGCTAAGATATTTTCCCAGTATTCAAACGCGAATAACTTCCGTTGTACTGATTGAAATCGCTGTATTTTTGCATCTTATCGGAAATATGTGCACGTATATTGTCCGTGCAATTCAACATTGCTAGGACTGCCCATTTGTTATCAAATAAACTTTGCTACTTATAAAAACGGTACATAAGAAAAAAACGTCAGTTTGTTTTTTGACCTCGTAGTAGATGCTACCTTTTGGATCAGCTGGAGCTCTTCGGTTGAAATATATTCAATGACTGCTGCCAGGCATCATTCCCTCCAATGATGCACAGGCGTGCCAGTTCCATGCATACAATGATCAGCAGAAAGCACAGAAAAGCAGAACGCTCTTTTTTCGGAGTTCAATAAACGGATTTCAAGTGTGCTAGGAGTGGTTGAGTGCGAGAGACCCCGCTCTCTTGCTCTTTAAATGATCTGTGGCGTGCTCAGATAAATTCATCACGGCGTGCGCTCCAGAGTGTACTGCGGTGGGTGGAGTATGCTCTTTGGTAATTTTTTTTTCTGACAAGCGGTAGTGCGATTGACGATTTGATTAGCATTGGTTGTTGTGTTGTGTGAAGGAGATGATGTTGGCTTATTGGATACTTGTATAATATGGTTCTGCTGAGCATTCTTTACATTATAATTGGAAATTAATTTTCGCTATAATTCTTGCTTATTGTTACATATATCAAAACTGGCAAAAGTCAAATGTAGCTGAAGAAATTTTTTATCCAGCTCTATCATTATTTCATTTTTTGATGTTTTGCGACTTAGTCCGGTCTGACTTAACACCGACCATTTCATACTCGGGGCAAACTGGGACGACTTTTTATATATCATCGTATATGCTGCTATAAACACAGTTTTATAACGATCCGTAGAACCAGATTAATTGTATAATTGCTGCAGGTATGACGGGATTTGTACAGCCAATTGTTTTCGGTTTATTTTAAGTTCCGCTAATGTTCATTTTACTTATTTCGCAGATTAACTAGTAAATTGCTCTATTAAAAGTAATGTCCTGGCACTACATTTGTTGTTGGCTATTATCATACGTGGCAATTGTAGGCTTACTGAGAAAACTCAGAACTAACACTTGATGAAGGTTAACTAAGAAAGCTACTTGGTGAAGGCTTGAACATATTATTTATAGGGCATTCGCCTTAACTCTGTAATGCTGACATTTCACGCACAAATGCCCTTCTCCTGGCTTTTAACTGTAGAGTGAGTTCAATTTACAGTAAGTCCAAAAACTTTTTATCGTCCGATTTGGCCCTTAATTTACTTTATTTATACATGCTATAATTTTAAGGACCCTATTTCCAAAAATATTCAGCTTGACGAATGCATTTTGATCCCACTATACATATGTGCAAAGAAATATTCAATAATCAGGCAGAGGTGGGCAAGAAAACCAACCGGTACGTACATACACTGGTATTGTTCTCAAAATCTCAACACGTGTAAACGAGTGATGCACATCGTATTCGGTTTGGATTTCGTTCACACGGTAAACGAAAGAAAAACCTCCACCGACTCTCAGTTTACAAAACCAAACCGAGCCACTCAGCACCGTTTACATGTGTGTACGAATTTCAACTTGTGTTGATGTATTCTCAGCAGCGGTTTCGGTTTGGCTTTAGAAAACCGGGCCTGGTTTTTTTCTGTACACGGTGCTTCAGTTGAAAGAAGAGGCAGTAAACTCGTCTGCAGTGCTGCCGAATAGACAACTGAATTGAGTTCAATTAGTTATTGAGAGTCAATGGGGTAATATAGAAATGGCTGGTTCTGAGCAGTTGTTAAAAGTTCAACAATTGTTTAAATTGAAATTAAAGAAAACAATGAAATCAGCGATGTCAATAAAATAACAAAAACGATAAAATCAATTAAATTAATTAAATCAATAAAATTAATTAAATCAATTAAACATGACATGACATTAACACTCAATGCATTCATAATGGTCTGTATTTATATCGCCAATAATCGTATCAATGAGATCTAATCCACGTCTGGTTGCGCTGGTTAAGCGATTCTCGAATAATCTCGAGCACACACTCGCATTTTGTATACATATATCCTTATTATTACTGCTACGGCGCATCGTATTGATACATCTATCCTTGCACAGAGGCAATTGCGTGTATGAGTGTGTTATTTACATATGGTAAGAAACTCAGACGCAAGTGGGGGGAAACTCACGATTAGGTTCTTATTTACTGAGTGCTGGTAATACGAATTTCAGTTATTTTTGCTGTTACTGTACATCGTTTTGAAACATCTAGAAGGTTTGGTCGCGTACATTCGAGTTTAGAGAAAACTACCACTAAATTATTCAATTACAAAAAAACTTAATTCATTGAGAACAGCAACCAACTAACGAATAACAAAAACACTTTCATTTTATAGACCGCCATTAAAACCTAAGTTTCTTTAAGGAATAAATATTTCCGGCGATACCAGTCGATGTGTGTATGTAAATCTACTGCAGAACAATTAAATTTTTAAAAAATGTTGCGCAATAATTTGAATAAAAAAAATTTGATCACATTGTGTCCAATCCCGAAGTCGTCTGTCTCATTACAACAAAACATGTAAAACGACCTTCAATCATTAATGTGGATATTGGTCCAAAATATAACCATACTAGTTGTTAAATCATCATGAATAGGCCGGCATTTTGAATTTCTAATTTACGACGCAATTCAAGTTTCGTTTCCTTGGAAATATATGCCTATTTAAATATGCATGCTTTTAAATGCTAAATTTTCGTGAAAATAACACCATATTGGGATGCAAAATGACGACGAATAATAATTTTTAATCTCTACACAACTTTTCGATATCAAAAATACCCTTGTTTCATGATATTTTTTACCATTAAAACGTTATTGAATACCAGTAGTATTGAATATAGCTCGCCATTTCAGATCTCTTCAGAATATCTTGAATATACCGTCATCTTAAATTTTGATCTGCTATCATAGGTATAAAAATAGCGGAGGCTATTAAATTTCCTTTCACTTTCGATTTTTGGGCAGTTTCCCATACCAAACATACCCATATTGAAAACTTCCTGATGATAAATCATTATGAAAATGTCGCAATATTGAGTTAAGGAACGCCATTCATGACCACGAACATAATTTATTTGAACAGAAATATGTCTGGACATTTTTTCAATTACCGAAAAGATACCTTATATTATAAAGAAATTTGTTTAGAATTCTTAATAAAAATACTAGCAGCACTAGCACAGCCGATAAACATCAACCCGAATACACAACCGCAACACAACCGAAGTTTGGTTTTGTTATTCTCGTGTTTCCTTCCCATACTCGTGCACCGGTAAACGAAAATCAAAACCAAACCGCGGTGCTGTGTAAACGAAACTCGGTTTGGTTTTCGTGTCTCGTATAAACACAACCAGCGATGAGACCGCACACAATGTAAAGGAAACATAAACACTTGTGAAAATTTGGTTTACCGTACCGGTACTCAACCGGTATTTTCCCACCTCTGTAATCAAGGCCGGTGGGTAATGTGGGTAGTAAAGGTAGTACTATCCATTTGAAAATAATTGAGATGAAATACTGGAACAAGCCTATCATTTGAATTTTGTCACGCTTGTGTCTCGGGTGCACGTTTGAAATTTTCGAGGTATGACAGAGACCAAAGTATGACTATTTGCACAAACGCATCGCAAGTGATTTCTGTGAATGTAATGCCAGCGTATGTAGGGGTGGATGGGGTAAAATACATCCTTAATAAAATTTAATCATAATAAGATACCATCAATTGGGAGAATGTAATCAGTGTTATCATTTAGACATTTTATTCTGAAATCACAATCGCTTAGCAAAATTTTCAAAAGCATGAAAAATATTCAATTTTTCAAAATCATTATAAATTACTCTTTGAAAAATAGGCGGGGTAAAACGGACCTGTGCAGGGATAAATTGCACCGCAACAACGGGGCATAATGCGTCACAACAAATATCTTAATAGCTGATTTTAATTCAACAATGCCGAAGGTAGTAGTAAAATTGCAGCATTCGAATTAACAGCCTAAGTGTATTCTACTTCAGTTCGGTTATGTCTCTGACATCACCTACCCATCGTTTTTTGTATTTTTGTATTTTTATAGCACGTTCTTTCTTTTTCTTCTAAAAGTGTATTGTTGAGATAAAATGAATTCATTAAATTTAATTTTTCTGGTGCATAAGCACATATTAATGGATCGTTCTACATTTTCTCTTCTTATCGATCGTTTTATAAATATCCATGAACCACAATTTAACGTTTGATATATGAATCAATACATAGCATTTCTAATGTTCATTTTTACATCTTCTATGGACCAAGAAAAATTATTTAGCAAACATTTTCATCAAATTTATGGAACTTTTTCTAACATTTTATTGCTCCATTTTGTAATACCGTGGAACATTTTTGTCGATATTATGGAACATATAGACGTGTTTTAAGGTACATTGTTAATATTCTATGGATCAATGTCAGTTAATTTATGGCGCAAAATGTATCATTTTATGGAACATTTCCAATATTTTTATGGGGCATTGGTTGATTTTAATTGCTCTTTTAGTACTATTTTAGTGCTCTTTTGCGACTATTTTATGGTTCAATTTTACATAATCTATGGATCAAATCACCCTTTTTTATGGATCATTCACACTGTTTTTATGGATTTTCAGTTCTGTTTTATGGAACATCAACAACTTTTTTATGGATCGTTTTTCAATTTTTTATAGATCATTTTTGTTGCTTTAGCGGCGCAAACTTAGGACTGCCTGCATAAAATCTACGATTAGAAACGGTTTTCTTTTTGATTTAATCATTTTAAACGAGAATTTCGAACTGATTCTTCTACCTTCTCATTTTGCTTACAACAAAAGCTAAAAACTGCTCCATTGCTACCAGCAAATAAATCAATCCGTGTGTCGCTTTGTCTGCACAGTACAAGCAAAATATCGTGTTCCAACCAACTATATCGAAAAAAAATGAGTGACAATTACAAGCAGAAAGTGGCCTAAACTGTATTCCTGTTTACTTTTCGAGACATTCCTTAAGATCTATTATTAAAAGTACAAATTGAGCTAAAGATGGCCAATGTTTACACCCTACAATTTCACCATGTTAGACATAGCGTGCTGATTATGTTCCATACCATCAATCAAGCAGAAGTGTTTGTTTTGCGAAACGGAATATATCCGCTCACTGTTAAAATAAAAATTCTGAATCCTTCCGGGGGTTGAAAGTGTTGCTCCTGCTATTGTAGTACATGCAGATCGTTCAGTGGGTACATTATCGAAAGTTATTTTTTTTCTTTTGCTGTGTCAATAAAGAAGGGAAGAGACAGACATTAATTGCTTCTGAACTAGCTCTACTCTGGCACACTATTTCGCCTTTTCCGACACTAAGTGTGCCTTAATGATCTCTATAGAACTGTGAAGCCGTAAAGAATATGTTCTGTATGCGAATATAAAACATATCTAAAACCATTAAATAATGCCTCGTGGTCCCTTGGGTATATTCCTTACCCCTAACCTTACCACTTCCCCAATCCTTCACATCAGGCAAATCATGAAAAGACGATTCATGGCAAGGCACAAATCTCCAATCAACATGGGAAACGTACAATTTGAGCTAGACACTACTGATTCCTAAGTACGCGCAAATTGAAAAACTCGTAGCTGTGGCAATTTCACCTGATTTGGATACCACGGAATAAGAAGCTGTCGAAATTCATCTGTCTGGCACGCTATCTGCGGATGTGGCAATATGAGTCAACCGGAGACTAACAGAAACCACGGACTCTCGAGTTCCTCATGGCTGAAGAGGTACTACCTCATACTGAAATAGAGGGCTTAGATTTAAAAGGGCCCGGCAGTAATCCAAGCCTTGGGGCCCGACGCGGCTCTCGACGGCCCTGTGCATGTGTTACACATCGGAACGTCGAGTGTGGGCATGTATAGTCCTAGTATGTCCAGCTCTAAGCCTCGCGAATATTCGTTGTTCCTTCTTGTTGCTGCGATCTTCCCATTTTTGGATAGAGTTTTTAATGTTGTGAAGATGACCTGAAGAATTTATTCATTTCATCTCGAAGTGAAGGTATTGGTGATATCGTATTCGGATACCTCTCTGGTGAGATACGATCGTGATGAGCGCCCAAGTGCGGCGAGATGGTCCACATTTTCATTGCTGGGTATGCCGCAATGTCCGGGGACCCAGAATATGGTGGCGATTTTTCAATTTCTAATGCTGAAATCACGGATAGGGAGTTGAAACAAATAACGGTAGCAACACAGTAGTGTTTTCTTGCCAGAAACCTTTGGCCGAAAAAATGGAAGAAGCGGCTGGTAGTTTAAGGCAAGACTGTGACCGGTGGCCGTGCCACTTCTGAGGAGGCAAAGAGCTTTAGACCGATCTGTCTGACTTCCTTCCTTCTCAAATAAGTAGAACGTTTAATCAGCGAGGGAATTCTACTACCACCCTGTTACACAATATTGTCTACAACATTGAAAAAGCTTTTTTCACAAAAGCAATCAAGTTTAGGAGTTTTTCTCGATATTGAAGGTACTTTTGACAACGTCTCTTTCGAATGCATTTTGGAAGCCGCACGAGGTCATGGAGTACCTTCATATATCACGAACTGAATACACGCAATGCTTAGCAACCGACATCTGTGCTCATCGTTAAGACAAGTAGAGATAAGAAAACTGAGTGTCTGCGGATGTCCTCAAGGTGGTGTGCTGTCACCACTTCTACGGCAACTTTTCGCCGATGGCGTGTTGAGAAAACTAAATGAGCTTGGGTTTCCGACGTATGGTTTCGCCGATGATTATCATATAATGATCACCGGTATTTGCATTAACACACTTTTTGATTTGATGCAACAAGCCTTATGTGTTGTTGAGCGGTGGTGTCTTCATGTTGGACTATCAGTTAATCCAAATAAAACCTCAATGGTGCTTTTCACGCAACGAAGGATTACAACCGGAGCTAGTCCATTGCAGTTTTTTGACTCTGAAATTATTGTCGAAGATCAAGTTAAGTACGTTGGGATAATTCTCGACTCAAAACTTAATTGGACAGCTCACATCGATTTCAGGATCAAGAAAGCTTGAATGGCCTTTGGCCAATGTACACGGACTTCCGGCAAATCCTGGGGACTCAATCCCAAGCACATTCAGTTGATCTAAACAATTGATAGATCAATATTGGCTTACGGGAGCCTTGTTTGGTGGCAGAAGGGAAAAGTCATGACAATCCAAGCAAACTTAAACCATCTTCAGAGGATGGTCTCGATGGCGATGATTGGTGCGTTCTCGACAACAACTACTGCTGCTCTAGAGGCACTCTTGGACATAAAACCGCTACATGTGTTTCTGAAACAAGAAGCACTTTCTTGTGTATACCGTCTTAAGGTTACTGGACTCTGGAACAGTAACCCAATAGATCGTGCAACTATCCACACAAGACTGTGGTCCCAAATGGTTACTTGAAATGAGTATACACTGGAGTGACCTTCCTCTCACAGGTTTTTTTTCCTTTTAGAACTTTCAATGTGAGAATTCTTCTTCGCGAAGAATGGCTATCTGGCTAGATGGAGCGCAAACTTGAAGAATACGTAGTTTGTTATACTGCCGGTTCTTTGTTTTTTTTTGTAAAATATATTTATTTGTCAAGATTATCACTTATAATTTTATTCTTATAATACTAGGTAGTGCTTCAGTGCATCTATACTTATTGCATTGTTATTTTCCAGAATAAAAGTAATATAATTAAACAATAAGTTCAAAGCTCTATATTGCTGTACTCTACGTATGCTGGTTAGTGTTGGTCTCAGGAGGTCGTGTGTTGCATGGTCTCAACAGTTGCGTTACAATAAAGGCAGTTCTCGCCGTCTGATCGCAGGATGGTGAATAGAAGTTGTCTATGCTCCGTCTTTTCATTCACCCAGATATACAGTGTGCTTCGTTGCATTGATGTGAAATTGTTTCTCACATCAATGCAACGCTATGATGTTTTCGCTATGTTTCTCCATATAGTTTTCCATTCTACCATTGGATTTTTTCGCTCCACTCGGGGAATTCCAGTCTGCTTTACATAAAACTGATGAATTTCATTTGCAGTTGGGTTTTGTTGCATAGGTGCTGGGAGGCGAAAATATTTTTGACAAATGCACTTGAGGCATGAAAGATCTGCTGGTGGATTCTGTCGAACATCTCCCTCTTGTAAGATGAACGAGCTGTAGTAGGGTGTCGAATTTATTTCTCTCATATGTCTCGATATCAAAAGTGCCTTGCTCTTAACCACTGGAAGCTGCAATCTCAGGCCCTCATCTTCGCGTGTTCGGCATAGTTGCTGGATTGATATTCTAGCAGAGTATCTATTCCAGAGAAAGTTTCCCATTGACGAGGTGATCTTTGCAATGTGAACACTGTATGCAAGAAGATTGGACGATAGATACCATATTTTCGAAGATACGAAAGTGTTCAGAAGAATTATTTTTTGTTGAATGGTGAGCGATCTCATTGAGTGCATCCAAATATGCTGAACGAATTTGGTTACAGCAGTGTCCCAATTTAACTTGACCATCTGACGAATTGAGTTGGTAAAAACCACTCCAAGAATCTTCACTTTGTCCTCCGTTTGCAAACATGAAGCATTCATAAGATTGCCATTTATGAAACCTACATCAATGGATGTAGTTTTCGAGAGATTGAGTTTAGCTCCAGAGACTAGTTGAAATCGAGCGAAAAGCTCTCTCGCCATCTCAATTTTTCGTTCTGATGTCACAATTATACTCATATCATTTGCGTATGCCACTACGAGATCGGATCCACATATTCGCTCGAGTCTGCTAATCATTGGTTGAAGAAATATCACAAATAGCAACATTGAGAGAGGCTCCCCTTGTCTCACCCATCTCCTTATTGGAAAGGTTGGTGATAGATGGCCGTTCACAATCAAGCGAGCCGTGGACTGGTCAGCAAAGCGAGAGAGAAGATTCACGAGTTCAGTGTTTAGTCCAATCTCTCGCATCGTTTTGTAGAGAAATTCTCTATTTACTCGATCAAATGCGTGTTCCAGATCAAATGAGATCAGTTTTCCTCGCTGTTTGCGAGCAGTCAGTTGTGCAATGCGGTCCTTTATCGCCAGTGTTGCTTGAAAGATATTTCTCCCATGGTTCGAGCATTTTTGTGAGTTACTGAGAATTCTGTGCTCGCGTAGAATTGCTTCCAAACGAGCTGTTAGAATTCGAGAGATTAGTTTGTAGTCGAAGTTCAATAGAGATATTGGTCTATACGATCAAGCAGTATTGCATGTACCCTTCTTATTTATTAGCACAATCACACCATCCATGAACTCATTTGGGAAGTTGCCTGCCAGTGCTTCGTGAAGCTCACGGTGTATTGTGTTAAAAGTATAGAGATAAATTTCTCTTGGAATACCATCGGCTCCCGGGGATTTCCTGGAAGCGCTGGTCTTAATTGCCGTCCATATCTCGGATGTGGTTATATCGCTCATGCATGATTCATTTAACACGTCATTTTCAGAAATTACCCTCTCACTGTCGAATCTGTCTTCTGCATTTTCATCAGCAGCCACACTTTCATACAGCGTTCGATAGTACGTAAACATATGTTCTTCGATGGCTTCGGCTTCAATAACACGATCATGCTCATCCTGTATATGTGTGATTGTTGTTTTTTTTCCGCCGTCTCTCGCCGAGTTGAAACACAGATAGAGGCTCTCCTTCAACGTAGGTTTCATTGATTTGGATGAACATCTGAGAGAATTTCCTTTGTAGGGTCAACATCTGTCCCTTGATCAGATTTATTGTTGCCAGGATTTGGGGATTTTGAAAATACTCGTCATAAGCTACTCTCAACTGGGTATAAAGGCGTTGGTACTCGCGATGAAAGTCATCGAAAGCATCCTTGGATTTCCATCGAAAAAAGGATTTGATTTTTGGTTTCGCAAAGTGTATCCACCAAAGTATCCATGAGGAAAAATTCCGACGTTGTCGGGTCCAGTGTTGCCATCTG